>NW_003526945.1:4825139-4907740 GCF_000181795.1 Trichinella spiralis | reverse complement strand
ACCTCTAATAAATCCGGCAGCTGCCGTAATACACTTGAAATTTGGGGCGGAAATTACATTGGTGATATTATGGTGCGCATTCCTTGATGCCAGGCCCATTAATCGTGATTTGGATTCTATGCTTGCCAATGACGGGCCACTTGATGAGTCAGGCTTCTTTTCCTCTAAAAGTGGACTTGGGTAAATATCGTTCTTTTATAAGAAGGTTCATTACGGTATTAATGGTTACCTAGACCAAGGCGTGAATCTAGATATTTGCCATCATCAACAAGAATAAACCACAGTTTTTGACAGGAGTTCCAGCTACACACGAACGAGTCAAACCTTTCGAAATCCGGGTTTAACATGCTAACAAAAATTTCTGCTCCTGCGGTTTCTGCGTACAACAACCGAATTTTTGAAGAATGAAATAAAAATTTAAACCAGTCTTATATATACCTTTATTTCGCTTAAAGTGACTTCACAATGAATGTTATTTACTTTACAGTTACCGTATTGCTATTAAACAATCAAGGTTTTTTAATCGACATTCATATAAATGTGTTTTTTAATTTTTAACATTTATCTTGATTTTATTAATTTTGTTGTATCTGAAACATATTCATTATCAAAAATTTATTCATCAATATTATTCAAGAAAATATAGTTATCATTTACTTGATGGCTGTTAGCATTACTATTGTTTTGTTTTTCTATTTGCGTCCCTGATTTTCATAAATGCAAAAAATGAGATCGGTCGAATGATTTTATATCTAGTCATATTTAAAATTATTTTATTATTTCTCAATTTCCCGTGCCGCAAATTAACGGTATTTCTTTGAGAGATGGTTCTAAATACTGTTAGCTAGCTGGTTATGCTTTGTGGTATATTACTAATTTTTGAACGTGTCATTGAGCGTCGTTCCTTCGTAACCGATAATTTTTTGCCAACAATGATTCTTCGAGGTTAACGGGTGTATTTTGGGAATTTAATTTGTTACCAGCTAATGTGAAAACAGTTACATGATGGCAAGGATGTGAAGTATAGTGAAAGTCACTTCTGATAGTGAAAAAACATTTATAAATGAACTTTCCAAACAGAAAGAATAGTGGTTGATAAATTTGCATAAAAAACATATCAGTATTGTCCAACGCTGAGAATACTTTCAGTTACCATGAGGATTGTGTCTTTTATGAGCGCACTGATATAAAACAAAATTGTTTTCACTTTCTACGTGACACATTTTGAATTTTTGATTCGAATTATTTTCACTTTTTTTGCAATCTACAGTAACCGTCATTGAGCATTCGCTTCAATTATAAACAACTTCAACAGTGACAATAATATCAATATTTTTACATATTTGAAACAACGATGAAAGGATTTTTTTTTGAATTTAACAACAACCAAGTCATATTTCTAATTATGATTTTTATCATTTTTATGCAAATGCTGATTTATAATCAAAGATAAAATCAATAACATTGAGACATTGCGAAACCGGTTTTGCAGCACTCGGAGGTTGGTGTTATCTGTTCAAATTTGTGGCAAAAGGAAGTATAGATTGCACTTTGGTGAACAACGAAAATTTTGTCTACGCAGAGAAAAAGATCGGAAAATTGGCAGGCCGTTTACTTTTAATCGACTAAAAGTTGCGTCGCCATGGCAACACCGCCCACGCGTGCAGTGGAAATTAAAAAGCAACATTACAGTACAAATAATCAGCAGAAAATTGCATCAAATAATTCAGTTGTATATCATTATTTACTGTAGAAATAATTTATCAATTTCCAGTATTCAGCGTTGCTTATGCGCATGAAAATAAGTAAAACACTACTTTATGTTACTTTATTATAAATGAATTTATTTTCAATAATATAATTAATGTGAACAAATATTCATAATTAATTTTTGGAAATACTGTCATTTTCGATAAAACAATTTTCATCATAAAACATGAATTATCAATATAATAGGTGTGATGAGATGGATAATAAATATCCGATAAGTAGATTTTCGCTGATTACATGACGTGTTCATTTTTCGGTATTCTCCCTAGTCAATTTGGTTTATTCTACAGCAGGAACATGCAGTTTGACCATCAACCGTGACCGACGAACTGCATTTCTCAGCACGCTCCCCAAAGATTTGTCCACAAAAACTGCGACCACTCCGCCCTCTGGATCTGAATACTTTCTTCTCATAAATTTCAAGGCAGCGCTTAGCCGCGAATCCAAATCAACATGCGGATCTTCTTTGCACTTTGTTGACCTTTCAACGGAAGACCTAAAAAATCAATAAATATTTTAATTCTTTCCAGCACTGCCCACTCGATTAAGATCATTATGATTATGAAGAAAATAGACAAAAATTTTTATCTTAATCACAGCATTGAAAAGATAAATTTTACTGAAACTTATTTAAAGTAGGAATAAAAGATTATTTATGAAAATTTCATTCATACTCGTAGGTTTCATCGACATCATATCCACGTTCAACAACCAGTGATCGAAATTCTTTGTGCAAATAATAACACTCGACAGTGGAACTCAACCCACCATCAATTTTTACGTTCAAACCTTTACCTTCATCTTTTTTTTCACGTTGGAATCCTTAAAAAAAGAATAGGCAAATTATTAAATTCACGATGATCAACTGTAATATCTGAATGTTACCATTGATAAAACTATCAGCTGCAACAATACACTTGATGCTCGGGGCGCAAATAACCTCAGAGATGTTGAAGTGCTCTATATGGGATGCTTGGCCCATCACATGAGATTTTTTTTCTACCGCTGTCATAGACTGGAAATTCCTTTCGCTCGCCTCGTTTTTCCCTAAATTTGAATTACGGTAAATATTCTTTTGAGAAGAAAGTTCATTACTGGATTAATGATTACCTTCACGCAGACGTAGAACAGGAAATCCGTCATCATCAACCAAAATAAACCACATCGTTGGGGTAGACTCCCAGCGGAAAACCCACGACTCAAACGATTTGAAATTAGGCCCCGACATGCTTGTTCAAAAGTTTCGACGCCTGCGCACGACAGAAAAATAATTGAAGAATGAAATAAAAATTTAAACCGATTTTATTTATACCTTTATTTTGTTTAAAGTGACGTGGCAATAAATGAGTAGATTTTTAATAAGGAATAAATGTACCTGACTGTCAACTTTAACAATTTGGTTATTGTATAATTTTATTAAATTTTAATTAAATGAATCGAATTATTTATTATTATTATTTTGTTTATAATTTTTTTTTCTAACATTGTTAGGATTGTCAATATTCAACAGATTAGCGATTTCTGAAATCCATTTCACATAATCTCGTCGAACTATTTTGAAGCTAAACAACCTATATTTTCAACATTAAGGAATAAAGTGATTTTTTAAATGTAAATTATAATATTCAATATTCATAATTTGTTGAACTACAAAAAGATCTTCAAAACATGATTGTCTTTAATTTTGCTTCGCTACTCGGGCGAACTAATCAACATAAAACGTCAGCAGCAAATTTTCAATATAGCACCAGCATTGTGTGCGTAAAGTATCGGTCAAAATTTGCAAAAAAGCTGTCAGCTTATATTCAAACAGCGGTTGACCTAATTTCACTATACCTCAACCATTTGATGATTATGATTATTATCATTTTTATGTAAATTGAGATTTATAATCGAAGATGAAATTAGTAGCACTGAGGCACTGAAAAACCGGTTTTTCAGCACTTTGAGCTGAGTATTATCAGTTGAAATTTGTGACAAAAGTAAGAATAAGTTTCATTTTGGTGAACAACGAAAATTTTGACCACATGGAAGAAAAGATCGACAAGATGGCAAGCCGTTTTGATTCAAATTTCCGACACCATAACAACACAACCCACGCATTTAGTTAAAATTTAAAAAAAACATTACATGCAGTACAGATAATCATATGAAAATTGTATCAATTAATGAAATTGCAAATCAATATTTATTATGGAAATAATTTATTAACTTTCAGCGGTTTGACCAACTTCGCGCCAAATTTTGACCTAATTTTCTTATTGGTCGTTGGACGCACTATTTTATTGGACCATCGTACCGCTGTCATCTTGGTTGATTTAAGCAAAATAGCGCTTTCAACGACCAATAAAAAAATTAGGTCAAAATTTGGCGCGAACTGGACCATCGCTTTATTAATTTTCAGCGTTTAGCATATTTTATGCGCATGAAAACAAGCAAAACACTATTTTATTTTATTTTATTTTATTTTATTAAAAATGTAATGATTTTGATTATTATAATTGTTATAAAAAAAGAATTGAATTGTCATTTTTGAAACTACATTCGACCAAAACGAAACAATTTTCATCATAAAACATGAGTTTTAAATATAATAGCAGTGAAAATAGTGAGATGGATAATAAATATCCGATCAGTAGATTTTCATTCATCACACTTCAGTCTTCATTTTCGTTTGCCTTACGATTGTACTCAGCAACCATTGCCTTGAGAATATGTATCTCCAACGTTGTCGGTGGCTCAGTAATTAGAAATTGTAACTCCGATTGCAGACTTCCGTCCACAAATATAGCCACTGTTCTGTTTGTTGAATCTGCATACTTTGTTCTTATTGATTTCACTGTTTCCATTAAACGATCATTTATTTCAGCAGATGTCTCGTAATTGCTGTTTTTTGGACATTTTTTGTAGCTTGTTCTGAAAACAAAAATTCATAAGTTTCCCATACTTTTCAGCATTGTCTTATGTAAATTTTTAACGGATAAACAGTTGTAACTTAATCTAAGTTTACAAGGGATAAGCGTTGTTGAAATTTATCTAAGATCGGGATGTAACGTCCATTTATAAGAATTTAATTCATACTCATAGGTTTTATCAATACGATGTCCGCATTCTATGAAGCATGTTTTGAATTGTTCGTGCATCTGATAATAACCAATCGATTCACTAAATCCTCCATCGATCTTGATCTCCAATACCTTGTCTTTTTCTTCTAATTTACTTTCGTACCCTTGTGAAAATAATCAGCAAATTATCGAATATATGATGATCATTTGTATTTGCATAATGTTACCTTTAATGAAAGATGCTGCCAGATCAACACACTGTGAACTCGGTGCTGATATCACATCAGTAACTTTTATGGCGGCCTCACGTGATGTTGTACCCAAGAATCGCATTCTCATTTCTGCCACCTGCTTCCACAGCGGTTTCAAACTGGAGCATTGATTCGCCACTAAAAGTGAATTACGGTCAGTATGTTTTTCTTGAAAGAAAGTTTATTAGTGTATAATTGTTTACCTTCGCGGAGAGATGGAGGACAAGGACGTACCACGTCTCTAAGTATGATGAACCAGAGCAATGGATTACAGTCCTGGTAATACCCAAAAGTGGTAAAACAATAAAAATCTGTTTCTAGCATCTTTGCGTAGAACTTTCAACTCTTTAGCGTCGACCGTTCACGACGAAAGATTTGTTGTGGAATGAAATGAAAACTAAAACCGACTTATTTATACACTTATTTTGTTTAAAGTGGAATTTAAACAAATTGTCTTTAAAATAAAGGGGTAGACCCCGAGTATACATCAAAGATATGCCGCTTCACACTTTGATTGGTTGTAAATTTTGCGTAGAACTCTGATTGGTTTTAAATTTTATTGGTTCACACGGCGGCTAAATTTCATTAGTTGTTGTTACGATGAATTTTACTCGCTGTTGAAAGTCTAAATTTTACTGGTTGTCATTTTCATACATTCTATTTGTCAAATTTTGGTTTCTTTTTAATGGTTACTTTTTTATTCTTAGCTTTACTGTTTATCTTCTATATGTATATTAGTAGTAGCTAAATTATACATTTAAAAGCTGACTAGCAATTTAAAATTATAAATTTATTAACAAATTTGCTTTGGATTGAGCATTTTAAAGACCTGGTTCAAAAGTTTGCTTTGAAGTGAGTTGCATTGCAAGTCATTTTTATACCGCTCTACAGCATACTGTAGAATCCTTTTTCAAAACAAACTGATCATTAAATAAATTTAAAAAAGTTTTGATAAAAAAAATTACTTTAATTATCAAAAATCTTATTTTTATAGCATTAAATTTTAATAACCAAATAGCAAGCAGTTGAGATGCAATTAATTCCTGATTTCTAGTTTTACTTCGGTAATTTGTATTGATAATGCTTTGATGAATTGTTTGTAGTGATTTATTTTGCATGTTTTTGAAACATTACGTTACTGAATAGAAGAAAAGCTTAAAATTATGCATATTGTAATGAATTTTCATATTACAACATCATATATGTTACAGAACGTATATTTACTTTACATGCACTGTGTCTTTTTTTAAATATATTACCTTAAAAGATTTATTATTGAACACTGAGTATCTGTTTATTGGAGTATGGCAGCATCAACTTCGAAGGAAATGCTTCCTCCAGAAACTGGTAAACGCCACTCTGGATATTTGAAATTGATAGAAACAATTGGTTTGCTTGTTTGCTTTTTGTCATTATCAGTTCTTAGATTCCGATTTAAATATTGTTTTTCTGTTTCAGGACCGCTGAAATCTACAAAAAAGAGGTGGTTTGTTTTAGAAGAAAATGCATTATTTCTATATTATTACCGATCTGAGCGCGAATTCACACCTGTTGGGAGGATTTATTTGCCTACCGCTGTGTTCACATACGATCCGAAGCAAAATTGCACATTTGTCATACGGTTCAGTCATCTGCATTGCTGTTTCCTCTTTGCTGTTTAAAAGGGAAATTTCACCTTTTCAGGTCCAATGGAGAAAGTTTAATTCTTGAAGCGCCCGATTGCAAATCTCGCCTCTATTGGTTGCAAGCGTTGCAGACCCAGCGTCGTATTTGCATTGAATCACAGGCAAAAGAGTTCGGCAGTGAAGCTGAATTGTTTCCCAAATTGCCCGATCTGGCAGAGTTTCTTCCATCTCTTGGATTTTCGTCTGCGGATAATTTTTCCATCGAACCAGCTGCAGAAACTGAAGAAAGATCGTCTGTATTTTACGTAGATGAAAAGGGCGGCTTGCACGAGAACAGTTTTCAGTATCCTGTGTCAGAAGGTGTCAATTATGACGATAAGCAGACTTTTTCTAACGCTGCAGATGCTACGACGAAAAAAATGCAATATCTCAAAAGTAGCAAGATTTCGGCAGCTGAATCGGGTAAATGAACTGAATGTCTTTTTTGAAAGTTTGTTGTGTAGGATTGTTGTTGATCTCAGTTGTTGCTTAATTAATTTTCAGCAAACTTTATTCTGTTATTTTACAGTGACGCGGAATTGTAAATTTGTTGTACAAAACATTTACTTGGTATTATTATTATTTTTGTTTTTACAGATTTTTATTATTCTTATAGCTTATACTCTACCATGTTTATTGAATAATGAACGAATTATTAGTTGTTCTGTCAGATGAATTGCATGAGGTAATTTTGATGTTAATTTTTAATCAGCTTTATTTACAGCGTTTTAAATTGTCACTGACTAAAATATACTTTAATAAATTGCAATTTTTTTTAAATTAAAATTACTTTTGCTCTGTCGATTCGTGAGATGTCATTTTTATTTGTTAGAAGCGAGTCAAAGTGCGACCAAATTGAATGGTTTTAATTTTTCGTCGTTTCCTTTGTTACGTTCAAAGAAAAACTACGATGAGGTAAATTGTCAATGGTCAATGTGATGTTGCTTATTTGGTTGTTTTTCTTTTCAAGCTGATCACAGTAGTGAATGCGCTGAAAGAGAGATGTTTGGATTTGCATGATGAAGTTGCGGCTAGTCGGGATCTGATTCAAGTTTTGCAGAACAGTATCGTGGCCAACAAGGATCAAACTGCGGCTTTGCAGCGGCTGATAAATGCTACTGGAAACGAAAGTGAACGATTACAATTCTATTTAGATACAGAATCGCAGCGAGCGCAACTGCAAGCGGAAAATGAAAAATTTAAATCTGAGCTGAAAAAAGCTACAGATAAAGTGAAGTTAGTTTGATTTTGTGTATCTTTGTGAAAATCCAAAACCATTTTCATACCGCTGTACCATTGAAAATTGGCAACACTTTAAAGAATGATAATCAAGTTTTATGATTGAATATTTTTTTTAGAAATTTTGAAAAACAGATGCTAAAACAAGTCGACGACATGGAATCTTATAGACAGGCTCTTCGTTCGAAAGATGAAATTATTCTTCGTTTAACAAACGAGTGCTGCACTCAAAGTGAGTTGATTAAATTGTTCAGTGTGAACTGTAGTGTAATAGTTTTATTTTTTTAATAGAACAAGATTCTGTAAATTCGGATTTAATTCTTGACGCAGTCGAACCATTTTTTGAAGATATAGAAATTACTGATGTAGTTGACCAAGAGGTGGATAAGATGAAAGTAGGCCTGTCTGTGTAGTATTTTTGTCCAAATTGTTTCTTTTTTTAGCTACTGGTGTGTTTGTTTTGTTTCTATTTTATTTTAGGATTTGGTGTCTGGCTATGAAACTCAGAATCAGTTTTTGAACAAGGAAATTTTAGAATTGCATAATCTCATACGGCACATGGAAAGTCGTGAAATTAGTCATACTAAACGCTACTACAACATGGAGGCACAATTTTATCAGCTGAAGAGTCGTTATTTACTTTTGTTGAATCATTTCCGTCCCAATAAAGGTATAAGCTGTTGCTAATTGATTCAAATGAAGAAAAAGGTTGATTTTAGTTCTTTCGCTTAATGTTGTCGAAGAGTTGGTAAAAGAAGCTAGAAAAACGTTGTTGGACGACAAAGCGCAATGCGATTAGTAAGATTAAAGAAAAATGATACGACGGAAAATCAAGATGCACTGAATTTTGTTGTAGTTTCACTGATGATTTGGGATTTTATTTCACCGCATCGCATGCCGGCTCAGGTAGCTTAAATGAAGAACTTGTACAAAGAGCAGGTGATCTGCAACGCAAGTCGGATCAAATTTCTTCGAAGCAAAAAAAAGTAAATTTTTGGTTTTTGAAAAAGCGCCTTGTACTTTTATGCTTCATTTCTATTTATTTGAGGAAGCGGATGAACTGTATTTGGACTGGCTTACCCGTTGGGATAGTTTTTTGGTCAACTTTTCCGGAAGGCTTCTCGAACCGAATGCTGAACTTAAACAACTGATTCGAAGCGGCGTACCACATGCTTATCGTGCAAGAGTTTGGAAAGAGTTGGCATTTCTTTTTTTTTCGTTTTCGAGCAATTGTTTTTTTTTTGATTTGCTTTGCTTTTCGACAGTCTGATTAATAACTGGGTGAAAGATACACTCGCTGAAGTGGGCACTGGCTATTTCACCTGCTTGTGCCGTCAGGGTCTTGCCAAATCGTCTGAAGGTTATGATCCATCTTTCAAACAGGTACTGTTAGTAATTTTAGTATTATTTTTCTTTAATTCTGCCTAAAGTGAAAGTTACGATAAAATGAGATAAACATTAACGTGTGCATTGTCTCTTTTTTAAGCGGTTTTTTTTATATGCATACTGTCGTATAGTATTAATGATAAGCAGGGTTTAATTTTGATTTTGTAAAAAAAGAAAACAGATATCCTGTTTTTGTAATGTTTCGGTTGTTAACAATTGGAATTGAAGATCGACTTAGATTTGGCAAGAACTCTTCCGCACAATCGTCATTTTGAAGACATGCAAGCGGAAAAGATAGAACCGCTGCGTCGCGTGCTTTACGCATATCGGCAGCACAACGCCGACATTGGATATTGCCAAGTTGATCGCTTTGATTTGTTGATCGTTCTTTTGTTGATTTCTATTTTCCACTTTGATTAGGGTTTAAATCGACTGGCGGCCGTGGCGTTGTTGTATCTTTCAGAAGAAGACGCCTTTTGGGCTCTTGTTGCCATCATTGAACATTTGCAGCCTCGAAATTACTACGGTCGAACGGTAATTGCAGCTCAGGCGGATCAGGTGAAATTTGCATTTGTTATTTGTTTTTCTTCTCAATCTTGCTACTTCGAATGATATAATTTTATTGTAGCGCGTGTTGGACGAAATTGTGCATGAAAAATTGCCCAAAGTGTATGCACATTTGCGTTCATTTGAAGTGGATTTGTCGTTGTTCACGTTCAGCTGGTTTCTCACAATTTTTGTCGACAATTTTCCCCATCAAACTTATTTGAACATTTGGGATTGTTTTCTCTTCGAAGGCAACAAAGTATAATATTCATTTGAAAATTAATTGAAAAAAAAATTTTTTTTTTGCATTTTCTAAAATTTTGTCGCAGGTTTTGTTTCGTTTTGCCATTGCTGCTTTGAAGTTGAAAGAGGATGAAATTGTCGCCTGCAAATCGTCCGGCGCGCTTCATTCGTGTCTTAGCAAAATTGGTGAATCGATGAACGACTACAAAGCACTCGCTCAGGTAAGAAGGCGGGAGAGACTTTAAAATTTAAATTTTGTTTATTTCGCAACAACGGTCGAATCATCATCATTGGAATGAGGGAGGGAGGGAGGGAGGGGAGATGTGGTCAACAGACGCACAGCTTTTCCGTCGTGTGCAATTCCGAGCTGAAATCGAACGCGTAATTAATTCGTCCACCACAACAATGTTGAAGTCGACTCGTGCCGCGGTTGGCTTTTCTGTTCACTTGATGAGTATTGCTTTTTTTGCTCTGCTGCACCAGAACCGCTTCGTAGGTGATCATCTTTTCTGCATATTGCTTTTGTTCATTGTCTTTTGTTTTTGCTGTGCAACAGACGACCACATCTATGAAACCAAAAAAAAGTATATATATATATATATATATGGATATTTATGCATTTCTGTTCTGGTTTACTTTTTGAATTTGGTATTTTCTTGTGCAATTTTTCCGTCAACGCTTGTTGTGGCGTTGATGTTCGGTCGACGCGATTCTTCTTGAACAAATCCCATCGCCAAAACGACGACATCACCCTGGAAAGTGCTTTTTTTGGAACCTCACGTACAGCCGTTGGGCTTTTTTCATTTGTAATTTCAATTTGACGGCACAGTTGGGGTGGTTTTGTTGGTTTCAAATTTTCCACCACTGATACTCGACGACGTGATTTTGGAACAACTTCACCACGACGCTTGTTAGCCAAAACGCTGCTTCCATTGACAAATCCAAGAACGATCGCCTTCTCTTGGTTGATTTTGTTCTCATAAATTGGATCAAAATCTTCCACAATTGAACGACTGCCAATTGGTGACTTGTGAGTCGATTTCAATTTTTCATAATCCATCGTCTGTAGGCGATGTTTCTGAATGGAAAAAAAAGAACAAAGCAACATTGTGGTGTGTCTTTGTAGCATTGCTTGCTTGCTATGCATATATATATATATATATTGAATTTGAAGAATAATTTGGGGTGGGGTGGGGGAGGGGGGAATATCGATAATTTTCAGTTCAATTAATTGTGAAAGTGTAAAAAATTTTTTTAAATCTTGCACAACGAAACAGACGATTGGTTGGTTGGTTGTTGTTTTTTTCTAATTTGATGCATATTTATTTGGTGGCATCATCGACTTTTGTGCTTTGGGAATGGACAGCGTTCGATTGTTGCACAACGCTTTTGATGACCTGAGAGATTAGAGAATGCTGTTTCTCGTCCTGGTGGATTTGGACTATCAGCTTCGGAAACGCTTCTTCACCCGGCGCACATGCTCATTTGCTTGACGGATATTGTCCAAACGATTGTCATCGCATCAGTTTATCAAGGGCAGAAAATTAGTGGTTGCGCAATTGATTCCAATTCTTCTTTTTGTCTCCATTTATTTATTAGCTTATTTTAACACCTCGATATTTACGTTTTTGGCTGATGTGATTTGCATTTTTCAACGAGCAAACAAATTTATCCACATATGCTGGACAAATGGACGGACATCAGTTAGAAAGTAGAATTGTGTAAAAATGTGGCATATTTAATGTGAAACAATTTTCTTTTCAAATTTATATTCAGTTCTGCAAATGATACGTGTCGATAGGTCCACGTTGATGTGAAAATAAAACCGAATGGCAATTTCCAATAGCGCACAATAGGATTTGGGTAGAATATGATGTTTATTTTGGAAATTAATTAATTTAAAACTTACCATATTTACTGAGGTGACGTTGAAAAGGGCGAAATAGAAGGCCATGCTTTGTCTGGCAAGATGTTGTTGAAATGGAATTTCGATATTGTTTCTTTTGAATGTAAATTTACGAAACACGACCTGCTGCCGGTTGGTTAAACGGTCAGTTGTACGTTGTTGGATGGTTTGTATATTTTATTCAAATGTTCGTCAGTGGAGTGGAGTGGAGTGTGGAAAATGCCGCGCTGGGGGCAACTTTTGATTGGTCGAAAACGTCTTGCATGAAGTCGAAGCAGAGACACCACTCGACTTGGACGACGGTCCTTTGCTTGCTGCTTTCGCTTTTACTGCCTAGTTAAAGTTCAGCGAGCGCAAAAATGTTTCCCATTGATCCAATCAATTGATCATTTGCACACGTTCCTAATTGTCACTTGTCTGTCTATTTATGTGCATACATAGAGATGTAGATGTGTATGCATGTGCGCATATCTTGTCTCTCTCTCTCTCTCGCTCTCTCTTTGTGTGTGTGTATATTTGTGTATTATTTATGCGGATCGTTTGTTTTTCATGTGAAGCGGTTGATTGCCATTCCGTTAGTACTTTTCAAAAGAGGAATGGTGTTTTCAGGCATCGATTTTGGCGGGCATCGTTGAAATAAATTGCTGATGATGTTAACGAACTATTCGGCAACGTTCACACACACATATATTTCCATCCATTTTTGATCGAAATATGTATAAAGTTGAACGGAAAAAAGCTTTTCATAGATTTTCATTTTTCACGTAGAATTTCTAATAACGGGGCTCTAGTATTGTGCATTGTATTTTGTGTGGAAATGAAATTCTGTTGTTCAAATGATGCAACAAATTCATGTTACATTTACGAGGGAGAGCGAGAGAGAGAAAGTTGAATTTGTAATAAGAAATCGAACTATGGAAAATTAGCATTGATGTTCAAGGAATATTGAAAGAGCGGAAGTTGTTCGTCATAATTTTTACTTGTTCTCCGATGAAATTCAATTTCCCGCAATGCATTTGCACAATTTGTTCGTTATTTATTTTTGAACAATAATAACGCAGATATGGGTGAAATTTTACCAATTGAACAATTTCATAATTGATTGATACGAGAATGCACGGATGGAATTTGTTTAATTTGAACAAATGCTCCAAATCAAATTAGATGAACCCGTAATTGATGCAAATTTTTCACAACTTGCATCTGTTGCAATTAGCTTACAGCAACTGTTGTACTGTGTGTTTGCTTGCTTGTTTTCGCGGTTGAACTTTGATTTGAAGTGTACAATTTTGAATATGTTTTTGTTCAGGTTGCTTTTCGAACATTGAATCCATTTTCTCAGAAGCCTATTGAACAAAAACGACAACTATATCTTGCCGAAATTTTGGTAAGCATTTTCCCACCGTTTGTATTCAAATTTTTCATACATCAAACACACGCGTTCATTATTCTTTTTATTCACGTGTATTAATTTTTAATTTTTTGATTTTCAGGCAGAAAACTGACGCATTTATTTATAATTGAAAAAGAACCTTTGTATTTGTGATGATAATTGTGATTTGTTTGTTTGTTTTTTCGGGGGGAATGATTTCGTTAATGATTGGTTCAGTTGTTGAATAAAAAAAAAACAAACGGTTGAAATTTAGCTCGAGTTCAATCAATTTCTCATTTGCATATTTTGCTGTTCGGTTCCGCTGAAAATTTTCCATCCCCCATTGATCCACCAAACCGTTGCCGGTTGTGCAGTGCCGATTAAAGATGTTGAAATTTTCTCAACAATTTCACGCCAAGTTGAAAGAGTTGAATTGTCCAAATGTACAGACGGTGAAGACGATCGATTTTATGCCGCTGTTTTTGGCCGGATCCAATTCTGTTCAATTCTTTTCGTGGGTTTGTGAAAATGCTCAAGCGCCTCTGCAAAGCAGAAAAAGGTATTTCGATTAAATTGCCAAAATCAATCTCTCTGTTCAATGTGGTAAAAATTTCTATATTGCAATATTACAATTTTCACTGATAGAGTGTAATTGTTTTGAATTGGGCCAAATTCATGATGAAATTTATTGAAATTTGTATTATTATATTTGTAGTGATGAAGAAAGTGAAAAAGAACAAGTGGAAAGAAGTTGTGATCAAATTGTAAATTGTAATAAGCCGAAAGACGATTGCTCATTGCCGTTGTACAGTGGAAAAAATGGTGGTGAACAGCAAGTCGATGATAGTGGATCAGCAGCGTTGTTTGACCTGTTGCGTGAATGGAGTGTGCAAAGTCACGCCGATGCGGAATTGAATCGGCAAAAGCTTGCACAGATGCATGGATATGATGATCAACGACAACAGTATGCTGCGTTGAAAAAGAAATTTGCTCAACTGGAAAACATGGTCAGCTAGCTCTCAGCGTGTTATTTGTTTTCATTTATTAATTTGCATTTTATTAGTTCGACAAAATTGGACGTCGTTTTGATGATATGCTGTGCTTGAGTGGCCGTTATTCGCTCGATCAAAATTTGCTATGCTTGCCGTCCAAATTTGTCGCTTTAACGTCGCATTTGAAAATTGCCAACGACTTTGTCCAAATCTGGGAGCGGAATTTGGTTGAAATGGAAAATCGTCTCGACAAGATCAGGACGATCTTCTGGCAAGCAGATTTGACCGAATGGCGGGACAAATTGTATTCGGCAAATTTAGCCTCAATTATTGCTCAAGTTCGTTCGGAATGGTGGTCGAATTGGAATAATCTCGAAAATGCGGCTGACGTTTTCGACGATCTGCCCACAGACCAACAACACTTGCAGTGAGTAGTTGGGGAGTAGCGGTGTGCACAGTGGAAATTGTCCAGTTATTTAAATCCCTTTTTGCACTGTTGTCAATTCAGAGAAGCTGTGGTTCAATTTCGCCAACAGAACGAAACACTTCGCCAAAACATCTCATCCTGTTTGCATTCCATTGCTAATATATCCACCGATCGTGATTTGGTGCCGATTTTGAAAGCCATAGCCGCCGTACAAGATACGATGCTATCCGACTACGAGCAACTGCTCAGAGGGGTAGAAATTATTTTGTATCTTTGTGAATTTTGTTTTAATTTTTGTGAAAAATTTCCAATTTCAGCCCAAACGCTACGTCAGCAGGTTGATTTCGGACGTGGAATCGACGTTGATCTACAGTGACAAATTTTGCGAAACGTTTTCCACTTTGTCGAACAATTTGCTGAAAGCGAAACAATTGCTCGAAAACGCGGCCAATTTGAAAACTTCATTTCTGGTATGCTTTTTCAATTTTTGCCAACCTACGAGCTTTACATGCACACGATAATAATAAAATTGTCCCAGGTCGTTGACAGGCTTTATCTTCAAGTGCTCACTACTCGAGTGATTGCAATTTTGAATTTAAAAAAAAAGAACAAATAAATTGTAGCTTTTGATTGAACGTAAAAACTAGCTGGCCTTTTTGTTTTGTTAATTTTTTTGTTTTGTTTTTGAATAATGATGTGCAGGTTAGCACTGTTGGATGACACTGTATGTATGTTATTGTGTTAGGAGTCGGAGGGGATTTTGAAGCGCAATTTGGCATTGGTGAAGATGGTGATCGAGCCGACGACGACCAGGGTCGATCAGTGGTCTCAAGAAACTGCCTGTTGGCATTTGGCGAGCGAAATCGACGTGAACAATTTGCAAAAACGGGTCGACCAATTAGTTGACATGTAGTGTAATTTTTTTTGGTTAATTTTTTTAAACTTGTTTTGAGCATGCATATTCGTCGATGGGTGCAAGCAAGTAGCATTTATTTGTTGTTTGTGCTTTTTCAGTTACTGTCGGTGCTCGGCTGCGGTAGTTGATTTGGAGAGCAAAGATTTGAAATCGTTGCACAACCGTGAAATGCAACTGCACGCTCGACTGAACGATTTGGACGACTTGTACGATCTGTTCGATGAATCATCATTACCATCACCATCATCAGCATCATGACAGCGGGGGATTGGACGTTGATTTTCAATGAATAACATTCATGAATAACATCGTGTACAAGTTCAATGATCTTTGTCAAAAGGAGAGCTGGTGGGGTAAAGAAAAAAAGGAGGCAACAACACGTTGCATATTGTTGTCGTTTGTGTAGTTCATTGAAAAATGATTTGGCATTTTTCTGAAAATTGCTATTCAAATAAATCAAATAAATTTCACATGCTTTATGAAAGGGCAAGGGAATAAAAAAAGTTGGCCAACAATTTGAATTGCAAGCTGTTGGTGCAGTTGATGATTTTTTTTTCCCCGTACACTTTTATCAGCAAAATGGGACTTGTATTTTTCAATTGTCACGTTGTGGAGAGGCACCGGTTGTGAAAAGCATTGATCAAAAAGTGAAAATTAAAATTGAATCCGAAGAAAAAGAAGAATAACGAACCAGTTCTGGTCAATGGCAATGGCTTATTTGAATGAACCGTGCCGGAAAGGCAGAAAATGTGTTGTCGATCAGGTTTGCTTGAGGAGCAGATATTTTAAATAGCATCGCACATTGTGTGCACAAGCGGTCGTCGACTTGGCCATTGCAGGCTCTTGTGGTTGGACTTTTCTGCTGCAATTGTCCATCTTGACACCAAGCTTCTCCTCTCTTTATCTGTGTGCATTTCTGTTTTTCCGAAGCAGAACCGAAGGAAGATTTGTAAAATTTCACGACTGGTGTCGTTTCAGTTTCTCTTCCACCGCGCGGGATGTTGGCAATATTTTCATTTGGAAATCGTTGAAAAGTAACAATATCTTCTTTCTTTTCGCTTTCATCAACCGATTCACTCATTTGCATGGGATCCATTGTTCAGCAAGTGCAATACGTTTTGGAGTGAGTGGAGTTATTATTTATTCGATTGAAAAAAAATTGCAAAAATTATTAACGGCATTTCTCGAAATGATCAGAATAATAATAATAATTTATTATAAGTTCTCAAAGGAACAACAGAGCGACGAATACAAAATTTAGCATCAATTGATCTTCGACAATGGCAAGTTCGCATTTGCATTTTCAGCATCATTATCCAATCTTATCAATCATCTCATTCCGTCGGTGAAAATATTCTTTACCGCGTGATTTGTTCTTTTTTCCAAAAAAATAATAATTAAATTTATCCATAATCTTCTGATTTTTTTTGCAGACCAATAATTTATTCGCACCATTACGATGTCAATGTTGGTGAAAGTTGGAATTCTGTCATTATTCGCCTTTGCGTGCATTCTTATTAACGCAGGTGAGCGAGCATGGAGCTTTTGCTGTTGATTGGTGAAAATTTGCATTTCGTTGCAGTTGCAGAACGAGATGGACACTGTCCACTATTTTATTACGACTATCGATCACCGGATGCAAAAGATAATTGTCACAGTGACGACGAATGTCCGCCCAAACGCCTCTGCTGCGAGACGATCATGGGCAAATATTGCCTTCTACCTGAAATCAAACTGAGTAATGGGAGAACAATTTCGCTCAATTCTTTCGTTGGACAATTTTATGCTAATTTCAGAAGCATGTTCGGATGGATCACTGGCGCCGGTTGCTTGCATTGAACACTGTCCGGACAATTACGACTGCGTTGACAATTTGTGCTGTCCGGCCAATTTGAATCGATGAACAGTTTTAATAATTTATTACTGTCGAGCTTATTATTTATTGTTTGGTAAAATTTTTTACGACAAAACTTTACATTACCGTACAAATAAAATACTTTCATTCTGCTTGCTTTGTGTCAACTTGTTGAGGGAAAATTTTAGCAATTATCACTATCGACGCTCAAAATGCTTTTTCACTGTTGTTCAATTCGTAATATGACAAATTTAAATATTGCTGCTCACTTGTACAATGCATTCGTTGTTGGCGCACATTTATGCAAAATTTTCAACCGTAATCTTCAGATTCACTTACTCGAGCAGAACTGACGTGCCACATGCAATTAATTTACTAAAGATGATGGATAATTTTTCAATTTATGAATAGTTGGTTTTGCTTCTTCGCTGTTCAATTATTCTTCATCATATACAATTGATCAAAAATTTATTATTTTTTTTGACAATGATAACTGCGGACTGTATTCAATTTGTAAGTAACTACCGAACATGTTATATAAATTATTACATTTTTTTCTCTTTCACTCGTACACGACCGTTTAATTGTAATTTATTACCATCGAAAAGATTATTTGCCTTGTGATTCTTTTTTGTCTTCCATCGTCCAATAAATGCTGCATAAATTTTGGCTAGATTGATTTATTAGGAAATAATTCCAGGTTTGAAATAAAAACGAACAACTATCATGCTAATAATTTTCAATACTTTGAATAATTTATTTTTCTTTGTTGTTTTGTTGCTGTTGTTCTTCTTCTTCACGGTAATGACGTTGTGCATTTTTGAACTGGTTGATTTCAAGTTGAATGCGTTAACATTATTAGCATGCTTTAAAATTACACACCAATAGTTTTCATTTGAACAGTATTCACATGAATTATCATCACTATAATCTGTGGAATAATTAATTCAGAGGAAAAAGTTTTTTTGCAAAAATTATTAAAAAGAAAAACATGCTTTGCTGTGAAAGTTGATTGTCACAATTAGAAAGCAGTACAATTAGTCAACTGTCGAAATAGATGTTATCAATTTTGTTGAAACACTTTTTCAACTTGCTGCTGTTTAATTAATTTATTCACTGTTTTTTACTGAAAAAATTTCTGTTGAATTGCAATTATTAAATAGCAAGCTTTTTGATTTGTTCAATGGGCAAAACTTTCATTGATTCTTTATCAAAAAGCTAGTTTCCATTGCATCATAATATGCAAAACAATGAATAATTTTAATCAGGCGTTTTGTGAAAAAAAATAATCACATATTTACATTTACATCATTGATTGTAGAAGTTATCAATTGTTATAAAGTTTTTATTATTCCATCGTCGAACGGTTGAATTGATGCTAACGCATTATATCAGAGCAGCGAACTGTATGAAAAATAATGCGCTTACGAGGGAGGACTTTTGTTTCTTTCTTAGACAACAAGTGTTGCATAAGAATATCTGCTTGTTATAATATTCATTTATTGTATATGGATGCAGGCTCGGAAGTTGTTCATAACTGTTACTGCTGAACGGTGTAAAACTTAAGTTTCACTATAGTGCTTTAGCATAGTAAAGAATTAATTGTTTTATTTGAAATGCGCACTTTAACAGATGTAATAGTAGTAGTAGTAGTAGTATACTGTTGTAAAATGAATGCTCAAGAGTGGAAAAGTGGGCATTTTACACTGGATGTTGTTAGTTTGCATGGGTTTTTTCCTCTACGTTTCCCAACTGGCCGGATGTTAGCTGGTTTGTTTGCTTTTTGATTGGTCCGGGTGGAATGGTGCGAAAAGTGAGCCGTTTGATTTATTCCAGTCAGCCGTTTCCGCGACGCCGTGGCTGCCGATGCAGCAGCCATCCGCGGCTAACAAACGAAGCTTCGTTGCAATTGTGCAGGGAAAATGGATTCTCGGCCGATGCGAAAACAGTTGCACAAACAAATTTACCTCGGCTGTTTTTGACGTCGCCCCAAAGTAATTCCAAATAAACAGCTGCTAACGTCAGTTGGGCATAAATTTTCATCAATGGAAGTGAAGCAGCTGTCGAAGCTCAAACGTTGAACAAGAGCCAGCTAGTCTGCCGGTCGGTGGAATCACCTTCGCAGACTGCATGGCGAACGAACGAACAATTGCCATCTGAGCAGCAGAGCAAAAAAATGATTTAGCATAACATTTAATTCTATCTAAGTAAATAAATAAATATACATGTCTACATACATACATCCATACACGCAAGCACCCCCCCCCCACACACATATATATATTTATATAATACGTATATGCTGTATAAATCTTTCTCTCTCTTCATCTCTATATCATGCTAACTAACAGGTTAACATTCAACATCTGGTTGTGCATAATTTTCTTCTTTAATTAATTCATAATCAAATTGAACAACACTTATGTAAATGTTTGAAAAAAGAAATATAATATCGAATATTGAAAATTGGAGAAGTGGATCATTATTCATCGTGTTTGTTCTGCTTATTCACTTATGTATTATAATCACCTATATAGCAGCAGTTTGCAATTGAGAACGTTTCTTTGCAATTTTTTCTTCTTGTCAAAAATATTTTGTTTTCAATATTTGCTCAAACAATTGCTATTGCATAATTAAAATTGTTTTCCTCAAATAACTTTGTTTTATAAAAATAAATTTCAAAATAACTATAACTTGCACGATGCATGTTTCATGTATTATTTCAAGAATTTCATAACTGAAACATAATCTCCCAGTTCAAGTAGTAATAATGCAATAGAAGAGAAGTTGTTGGAACAGTAAATTGATCAAAACGATACGCATCAATTTATAATGATCAAAAGTAAAACATGTCATCAAAAAGAGGTAGTTTCATTTTTCAACAAGCATAATTCCAATAGTACAACAACAACATTAGCAGTAATAATATAACTAGCAGCTGCTTTCATAATATACTTTCGAATCACGCTGCTTGCTGTTTGTTATTGTGGCCTGAGATTGTCAGTTAGATTGCTCAATGATTCAATAATATACTTAATATCCAGTTTTATTTTATTTGCGATTGTTGATGAATTTGATGGAAAGCTAAAGAATAGAAAAAAAAAGAAAAATCAAATTCTCCTCTTAATGTCTGCAATTCAATTTGCAGTTGGAAAGGGAAAATCCTTTGAACATACATAATATATCCATTGAACTTGGCCCATCAACAAGCCCCACTGCTTTCAGAGGCTAATTTGAAAAAGTGTGTTCAATTTATTTTTTCTTCAAACAATTAAATAGAAAAAAAATTTCCTGAAAAAATACATAAACATGATCGCAATCTTTGTTTTTACTTTCAACTTCAAAGCAAGTGTTTTCAATATTGGGTAATTTATTTTCATGAATTTTTTCAAAAGCAAATTCATCTACTGTGATTGAAGACGGCAATTTGTTCAATATTCCAAATAGCAGCAATTTGAAATGGTTTCAACATTGTTAACTCATCCAAATAATCATATGCATAAGTTCATTGTTCACTATTTTGCTGTTTATTGACCAAATAACAATTAACAGCAGCATAAATAACCCACTTGCGTACTATATTACGTTTATGCTGTGATGGAGTGGGTTAGAAATTTTAGCGTTTTAATTTCACCTCAGCTTTTGACTATTTTTCCATCTTAAACATTAATATGCATACTGCATACAAATTATCGATCCTATTTTGTAGATATTTTACTTAAAAAATCAAGTAAATTTGTAACTGTTAAGTAAATTTTTAGTATTGTTCACTGTTTGTTTTTTAATATATATATATATATATATATATATATAATTTAGGTATGGGAAACTTTTCAAGCGTAACACTTTCACATTTCTGATATGATTAATTTGAATTCCCATGAAAAGTGAAAATTTCCAATCGAATAACTGAGAAGGGACGTTTTGTAAATTGTACACCACTTGAATATATAATGCGGAAGATTGATTCAATTGAAAATAATATTCTTTTATTTATCAACCATTAATTTCTTAAAGAAATTATTAAGCAAAAGTACTCACTCACATCAATAGAACTGCAGTAAATTAATTATCCAAGTACTGATTATTTCAAAGATACTTCATATACAATAATGGAAAATTTTTGCAGCTTAATAAACAACAAACATTTTCCATTTCTAATGCATTATGCTCGTGTGGCTATTACAGTCGAACACAGCAACTCTAGCTAATCAAATGCATTTGCTATTTGACCAGGGGCTGAGTGAATTTCTCATCATCAAATGGCAATCTATTTGAAATCGAAGAAGAAGATTTCAAAAGATAACCTTAAGCTGAAAATCTGAAAACGGACCTTTGCCAGAATGTTTCTTATTTTATCATAATTTTAAAATGAAATAAGAACAGGCGCGTTTGAGCAGTTTTGAGCAAGCTTATTTCAGGCTGTCCAAATGTTTTTCATGTGTTGTTTGCGTTTATGAAAAAGATAAAGAATCAGTGTTATCTTTTTGCAATATACTGTGATGATTGGGATTCACTTGCTTGAAATCTAATTCGTAACTTGCATCTGAATAAATTTTTGCAACTTTTAAATTTTCATCTCTATATGGAAATACTTATCAATTTTTCTTCTATTCCATCATTATTCCTACTGTTATAATGCTTTTTTTATACTAAACTTTTTTTATTATGAATTATTATTGTTGCTTCTTAATCTACAAAAAATATCAAAAGCGATATATGCTTGGTCAAATTTGTAATTGAATTTGCAATATTTGCAATTTTTTCTCATCTTAGCATTATTTTTTTTGGTTATTTCTGAATTTGCAAAATTACAACTACTCTACACTAAAAATTATAAATGAAGAAACTTTGAAATAATACTAAAAAAAGATTCAATTGGGAAAAAATAACAGATCAATGTTTGTGATGAAAATAACAAACAAAGTTATGAACGTTAATTAATGTTTTGCATTTTGAAGAATTGTCCATTGTGCTGTTAAGCAAATCGATTTGTGACAGTTGTACTTTTCAAGGCTTTTGGGGTTTTTGTTTTCTGTGACATAGCGGTATGGTTAAGAGTGAGGATTAGACGCAGATTGTCACCTGGTCATTCTCTGCTGTTGACCGTTTACCACAACAAGTGACCGTTAGCGTTGTTTCGCAATTGGATGACCGATTGCGTCTCAACTGGCACTTGTCAGCTTGGATTGTTTAAAAACAGATACTAACAAAAGCTAACCGGCCTGGGCAAACACTTAACCAGCTTTGGAACAGATGCATTTTCTCGACGAATCAAGCTTTTGCATTCAATTCGAAAAGGTTTTCAACTTAAAAGGCTTCGATTGACACAATCTTTGCCCAGTTGCGCACAGCTGAGCTGCTCGTGACCCTTCAGCTCATAGGTAAATTGTTACTTCAATAATTGATATAAGAAAAGGCGAAACAAAGAATCCGGCGGACGGATTCAACCCGAATCGATACAATTCAATTGCATTGCCGCTGAAATAGCCAATCAGAAGAAGACTTTGCTTTGTGCTGTTGTCGTACATATTACTGTAATCGGCTTTTAATAATCTAATAGAAACAAGCATCATATCCGCTAGACCGCTGTTTGCTGATCGAACACCCGCCGCCTACATCACCTGGACTTCAACGCACCGTTCGGACACTTCGCATGCACCTGCTTCTCTCTCTTGACCGGAAACTAGTTAACTTAGATTTTAATTTCAATTTTTATTATATCCATTGTTGAAGCAGAGATTGAATTTAACGTTGGACTGAATTCAACTTTCAACTTCATTCCATCATCGCTTGGAATTACAACTACAAATAGCAAAAGCATCACGTGCAACTTTGCTTGTAAAGTTGCTTTGTTGTTATCGAATTGAAAAAACTTCTACTAACTATTGTAAACATATTTTGAAAAGCAAAACAAAATTTGTTTCTTCGATTACAATTTTGATAAAGTTGTAATTTGAGAGGAATAACTTTTGAAAATTTGAAATTGAAACCTCACATCAAGCAAGAATTGGTTGATTTCGATTTCACAGGCAATCGGTTGTGAAGGAAGCACTTAATGATTTCATAATTTGTCAGCTTTTCGATTAGCCTATTACAGTTTTAATATAAGTTCTCATTCACAGATAAGATGCGTGTTGTGCAACAACTACTATTCAACATTATTGATACATTACGTTGTTGTTTACAATCATCTCTTACATAAAGCATTATAGTAACAATTTTACTTTTTATTACTTTAAATAACAATTGTAATTTGATTCATGTTAAAAGTGCACTGTTAAAAGTTGACACATGTGAACAAAGCAGACTGTTTTTAAAATAATTTATAATTTCAAAAAGAAATGATAAAAAATAAATCATGTCTTGTTCAAGATGTTTATACATCAAATGAATGCATGAAAATTAATGTTCTCATTTGTCATCACAAACTTTCACTTCACTTACTCTCTTTGCCATGAATCAAAAAATTTCTGCACTGCAAAGTTTCTTCTACATGCATATATATATATATATATATATATATATATATGTCTACTGCTGTTATGCTTTCTGTTCTTGATACGCAAAATGAAAGCCGTGTTATTTAAGCAAATTTGTAATGCATACGTGTTAAGTTAAGGGAAATTTGATAAGTGCAATGTTATTTTTAGTGAATCATTTCAAAAAAAAACAAAAATAAGCTATCTGAACTCTGTATACATTGAAAGTAAATTGAATCATCACTAAAGTATTTCAAACTAATCATAGCACATCAGTGAATTTTGACAATGAAGATGTTTGAATTCTGAAATCGAATTATCTCTTAATGAACAGATAAATTACTTTATGGAAAGTAAACTCTCCATTTTTCACTTATTAAAAGTGTTCTTAATCAAATTTCTAAAATATTATCATTGTAATAAATAGCACATCAAAAGTAGAAAAACGACAGAGTGAGTAAAATAAAAATTTCCACAATTTTCATTGAATTTAATAAGCAGAAAACGAACCTTGAACTCAGCATAGAATGATTACGTACGCGATGGTTGATGAACAAATATGGATATGACTAACAATAACACTTCAATTTCGTGCTCTAAAACGGATGTATCGATAAATTAGTCAACCAAAAAATCTCTAAGGATACAAAGGCAAATTTTCATGTAACACTAATTTTTAGCACAGAGGCGTTGAATTCTGTAATGAACAGTTCAAAGTCATAAAAAAATTATTTTTCAAAAATTTGCATATTAGTTTTATTTCCAGAAAAGTGAGCATGTATTATAGGAATGTTGTATTAAAGAAGAAGTTCTTTCATTGATAGTTTAAGGAAACTTAATCTTCTTCTAGCGAGCGATCTGTGTGTACAATCGTTGTTACGTGTCGATGGGCCGCTCTCAGCCGAACGATAATGTTATTAATAAATCTCTAGATGACTATATTGAATTTCGTTTGTACATGTAACTTCTTCAATAGCAGAAATTGTTATTCAGAAGACAAGCACGGCTTGCATTGTTCAACCGATTCTTAGCTCTAGATGTTCTAGACAGGTGCGAGTGTAAAGTGCGGCGATGCGATCTGCATGTAATTTCATCTTGGACAACAATTGTCCAAAGCTTATAGCGTTGCCGGCGTTAGGAAAATCAGTCCCGTCTTTGCGCATTTCTTGCTCAAGTCGATGTCAAATGACGACGATACAGCGGCTCAAATTCAACAACTCGCCATTCACTCTCAAAGAATGTCATGCCATTCTGCTTTTGCTTCATTTGTGCTTCTTCACTCACTCTCTCTCCCTCCCTCTCTCTCTCTCTCTCTTTCTCTTTCTCTTTCTATGAGTTTACTTTGCCATGTAGCCGTGATATATTATTTCTTTATTCAATAGTAGCTAGCACATGTTCAATAGTAATGGAAAAAGAGGACCTCTGAAACGAAAACAAAGCAAAAATTATTCCAAACGATACTGTCTGTCTTTCTTTCTTTTACTCTTATAAATCCATTTCAATACTTGATGCTAATGAACATCCATTGATAAAACATGCTTTTATAACAAATATACAACGGGTGATGGATATTTCGCCCCAAAACTTGAAATTGTTTTATTGTTATGATCAGCTTCAATCTTCCTATATTGCTTCACTAAAAGCGTTTATTGATAAATTATTTTAGTAATAAAAAACAAAATACACCCTATTAAATCTAGAAACGCTAGATTTTTTTCAAATGAAGACACTTAAAAAAAATTCTCTTTCTCACGAACACTACTACTCTTTCACAACAACTTTATCGATTTGCTTAATTGGTTCTTTTTTGAACGCTATCAGTTTTACGAAAACAGACCGTTTTGTTAATTTTTTGCTTAATTTTAAAAATTTAACATGAAAAAAAATAACAAAGGCTGATTTTGTATTTTTTAAATCGAATTATTAACAACAACTTTTCAACATCCCGTCTTATGAAGGCGTTCATGCTTGCTGTTTTGGCTTGATGAGCCAGTTCAGCAAGCTCTGTTCGTTTTGACATTTTGAAAGAAAACATTAAGAAAGTCAGTTTTATTTCATAAAGTTTAGAACTTTTCTGCCTTTCAAAAGGCAAACAAAAAACAATTAATCATCATTTTAGCAGTATGATTAAATAGAAAATGCTGTTTTCCAAAACATGCCATTTTATTGAAAAACACATACAATCTTAGCATCCAATTTTGATAAAATAGCAATGAGCATGATGTGCAATTTGAAAAATTTATTTTTAGCTTTCATGCTACTGTTAGCATAGTATATTGCTCTTTTCTACTAATATTATTGTTACCATTTCAATTCATCTTCATAATAAAATCGTGTTATCCTTGTGGTAATGTTCTTGTTGTGTTCTTCCGATGCAATCAGTTCATATTTGCAATTGCAGTTGTCGCTTTTAATAATGATAATTTAATAATAAGTTTTCCTCAGCCATTCTGCTTCTGGACTGTGAAGCATAGTCCGAATATGAAAATCGCGCAAAGTATGCATGCGTTCGCTTGCTAAACGCTAAGGTTATTATTTTTGATAAAGTTTTCATTTTTTTTTCTACCATAGACAAACTTATTAAATAATCCCTTATTCTTAGAAAGGATTGTAAGCAGTTGTTTGTGGGATGTATTTTTAATTGGTAAACATGCTATTCCTGTGAGAGCTTATATGGAACTGCTTGCTTGGACAACATCAGGTTAGGCAAATTGGATAACTCTTCCATATGCGCAATGTACGCTTACCTGGACATATAGCGAAACAATTATACTCCACTAATTCACTTTGGACTATTTTATTCGACGGAAACAGTAAGCTGAAAAGAATACGCTTTGCTGTTCGCTGTTGCTGTGATGACCGGTTCGATGTGTTATCATTGTTATTAATCTAATATGAATATCGGCAAAGGAAAAAGTGATGACGCCTGATAAAATTTACATAGCAACTGCGGAGGTGAGCTCCGCCTGTTGATAGCAGAAACAGCGAGAGCAAGAAAAAATCAAAGCAATATAATTTGCCAATTCCCGTTGCGTCGAAAGAAGCGCAAATGAAATAAATTTCCAATAAAAAAGTAACACGGTGGTGTGTTTAGCAATGATGACAATCCATGATGAGTAAGAGCGACTGAACGACAACAAAAATGAAGTGGCTGTTTTATGAAAATGAAAAAAAGAAAGAAAGCAAGCAAAGTGAAAAGGAAACAAATGAAAAAATTTCAAGAAAATAATAATACACGACCCGTTAATTGTATAGCGGGCCAAATTTGTACGAATATACAAAAAGAGAAAAATCACTGGTCAAGCGGTGGTCATCCATGGTCGGCAAATTTGTCCCTTGTTGGGCAGAACGGCCAGAACCGATTCGCGGACTGGGCATGCTTCTGACGATTTCATCAAACGTTGCAACGGTGGCGGCATAGCCGACGGATGCTGTGCAACGATCGGCGCTTGCAAAAGTGGCGGTGGCCGATAAGCGTTCATTGAATCCAAAATGTGGTCAACGGAGAAAACACCTTTCGCTTGCTGAGAATGACGGTCCTGCATCTCTTTCAGCGACAACGCCAAGGGCATGGACAAAGTGAACGGACGTGGATTGTTTGCACCAATCGGAAATGCCATATTTGTTGCCGGCAGTGCCATGCATCTTGGAGTAGGTAACAGTGGCCCTGCAGCCGACGGAGGAGGTCCCAATATTCCGTTCGATGGATCCAACAAGCTCAAATAGTGACCAGTCTGAGTTGGCCGTTTGAATCGTTTCCGTCGACGCAAAAAGCTGCCATTGTCGAACATATCCTCACTCGCGGGGTCCAAAGCCCAGTAGTTGCCTTTTCCAGGATTACCGGGTTCACGCGGCACTTTGACAAAACAGTCATTCAAACTGAGATTGTGTCGTATGCTGTTTTGCCAAGCGGGGAACTTTTCACGGTAATACGGGAAACGATTCATAATGAACTCACAAATTCGACTCAACGTCAGCTTTTTTTCTGGCGAATTCAAAATTGCCATCGTTATCAGAGCAATATACGAGTAGGGCGGTTTGACTGAGGACGCTTTGCGTCGATCGGGTTCCTTTTCCACCGGAGGAGTGGGCTCTTTGGGTGATTGAACTGAATCGCAAAGTATTTCGTCCATGGAAAAGCGTATTTTCGCCATTTCGAGACGCCTGTGCGCAGCTTGTGTGCAAGAATAGCACCACAAACACACTGGAGTCGGCCAATTCCACTTACTGACGATCCAACGTGCACCGAAGCGTCCCTGCGCTGTTCGCTCCGCCTATCAGCCGCCTCAGCTCTAATCAATCCGCTTTCGACCAATCAGCGTTCGCCTAGGTGGGTAATCATCAGCGCCGGCTGCTAAAGGGTTGCACTTGGCGTAAAATGGCCAACGGCGGAATCGAGTTTCGCCGGTGACAAATGGCCCATATCAAGAACTTATTTTGCCTGTCCAGCTTTTCGGTCGTCGGCTAACAACAAATGCTTTTCCCGTTGCCCCAACAAATGACCACTGCCGCCGACCTGGACCATGCCAAGCGAATTATTCGCTTGCCAATTGGCTCTGCACAAAGACGAAAGGTGCTTTTTTGTGTTCAGCTTGCAGTGGTCCAATGTTTTCCCATCTTCAGATGAATCAACTGAAGCCACTGCCCCAATATAAGCGAAAATAGAAACAAAAAATGACGATCGAAGCCAAACCATCACCAAAACAAATGAGAAACAATTTCACTTGTCAGCTTTTTTTTCCACTTTGCTGCTGCGTAGCACTTGTCGAAAGGTTTTTTCTGTTTTTTTTCCAACTTTATCTATGCAAATTGCTTGCTCCCACCGCTGTCCATTGTCGATGCAGTTGTATAAATGCTGAGGGGATTTTGGTTAGCCCAACCAATTGCTGCTTTTGCAAAATAACGATTCAGTCAGTATTAAGCATTTTGCACAATTGTAAAAAATGGACAATTTCAAACAGATGAACGACAAACAAGAGTACAAAGTTGGGCACATTTATATTCACTTATATTTAGAATAGATAATACGTATGTGAAAAAGTTGAAAAAGCTGTACTCGTCATTTTATTCGATTTGAACAAACTTTTCAGCTGTATTAAATACATTAGCGTCGTACGAATCTGTCTGAATCGAATCTTGTTTGCAGTTTTTCTCATAGAACATTATGTATTCGACAAGTCGAAGAGTGAAAATTTTTTTCTTTCCCATAAATACCGTAAAATTGCTACTGATCATGTTCCAACATATAATGAATGTTCCTTATGAAAATATTTACTCAACGTACCACATCAGCACGTGAAAAATGAGCCAACTAATCAGCACTAATTGTTCATATGCGTTCATTCATCTCAAAACACTGATAATTTTATTAAAATTCCACCCACAGCAGAATTAAAGGCATTGTAAAAGCGAAATATTTTTAATTTGCAATTAAAATTTGTTCACGTAGAATTGTCAATTTCGAATCGCAAAAATAATTTTCCCAACTCTGATCAAATAAAGAAAAAAAACAGCAGTCACGTTTGCAGAAAAAAGCAAGTCAATATCAATAAGTTTTTCATGTTAATTTTCAATTGCTATGAAATATTTGCTTGATCAAATTGAATAATGAAACGTGAGAAATTGCACACAACTTTACAATTGTAGTTTGTTTATTTCAAATATCAACAACATCCTCTTGCTAGCTTGGTTTTTAAAAAATGCTTTTCAAAAACTAACCATATTGTGTTGTAAACTATTTTAAAATTTATACATTTCAAAAGCGCTGCTAAAAGATGCTTTCTTTGGAAGAATAATGCAGGTTGATGCTAGTTCAGTTTTCCGATGATTCACAAAGTGAAAATGAATTTTGCAAGTTTCCCACATAATAAGGACAAACTAGCTGAACATCCGGATGGGTTGGCTTGAAAATATTTTCTTCATCAGTCAGTCAGTCAGTCAGTCAGTCAGTGGTTCTAAGTTTGCAACGAATAGAAGAAAATTCTGCAGCCGAGTTTTCTTCTCCACTATTGAACAAGCAAGCACACAGAAAGAAAAAATTCCATTTTTTCATTCCACTGCTTTTAATTCGATTTGTATAAAAATAATAATTATATTAAAAAGTGGTTTGCTCGATATGAATTGAACATATTTTAATGGAAAACGTTACGCCTTGTTGGAGTGAATATCTTCGATGAACAAAGAGGCATGTCGTAGCAACTTTGGAAGGCAGGCACGAGTTGATAAAGGAGAGCATTTTTCAATCTTCCAGATAGAAATCAGAGCAACAAATATGAAAGTTGATTTTGTTATCGTTCCTCAGCGTTCTTTCATCTTACAGCTTGAACAATGCATAATTGTCAATTTTGCTTGATGACGCTGTTCGAACTGCTTAATGAAGTTGAGAAACGTGAAACTCTTTGTCCTTATTAACAATATATTTTCCATTTGTTGGGCAGGGTGAATTCAATTTCATTTTCGAATAGCACAAGTTCAGTTGATTTTACTTTCAACTTCCGGCAGAGAAAGCGAAAAATTACGAGAGTGTGAAATGGATGTGTTTGGCATAGCTGAAAATAAAAACGATCAACGTTTATGATTAAGCACCGTCGACAACTTTTCGAGTGGACGACAAGTGGAGGAGGATGTCAGCAGTGGGCAAAGTCAGCCAGCCGGTAGACAAGTTGCACATTTTATTATGAACAACAATTCGAGCTGAAATTTCGGCGCCACTACTTCTACATTTCAGTCAGTTAATTTTCCATCGTGATTTATTACTGTAGAAGCGATCTGACACGGCGGCGAAAGCAAAAACGCTCCTGTTGAGAGGGAAAGCCCTGCTCGCATCAGTTGTTCCGCGTATCATGTATCGTCTTCATTCAAAATATGATGCGGTATGTTGTTCAAACACGTCATCGACAAACCAATTGCATCGTTTGACAATAAAGCTTGAATGAAAGCTGTGCAAAATGAAAAAGCAAAACCCCTCTGCTTTCTTCTTCCAGTCCTCTTGGCACCAATTTGCAACCAATTTGCAGTATTCAGTTATGATTTTTTGCACTTGCCGGATTTTGTGTCCTTTTCCTCACTTTTTCATTATTGTTTTTTTATTATCTACACAACTGTCTTCTTTTGCAAGCATAAATGAAGTTAATTGCATTCAAAAAAACAAAATTAGAGCTCTTTGAAGAAACCGTCATCGTTGATGTCTATCATTTATTGCCCAGAGACATTTGGCAAATAATTAGATCCAAATTTCTGTTTTTCCCATTTCTCTTTGACAGATTTTATAATTACACTTTTTACGCTGTTCTGAACTTTCATAAAGCTTTCATTTGAGCTTGTGCTAAATTCCGTTCAGCATGCAATTGAAACGACCAAGTCAAACGGGAAAATAAACATGCGGTGCAGTGCATCATCATCTTTGTCCAAAGTTGACAAAATTGAATTTTTAATAATTTCCTACTGTCTTATTTTAAATTATATTTTTTATAACTAAATTCATTTGTGCATGTTAAAAAATGGTTTAGAGTTGAAAATATTTCAATAAAAAGACAATTCCATACGTAATTACTTGCCATCATTTGATAGTCATTTATCAGAATAGAAATTTATAATTCCGGAAAATAGCATGCATACTTTTCACCTCATAATTAGATAGATATGTTTAAATATAACAAAAATAGCAATTATATTTATTTTGTTTGCCTTTTTTTCAAATTTTAATCATAAAAACAAAACTTTTATACTGGAAATTACATTTTTTTGAAATATACAATTTATGCAGATTTATGCAATTTGACTAATTTCCAAGCAGTGCTGTAATGCGATTCGTTCACTTTGCTTCACTGAATATCACCGAATATTGAAATTATTTTTTGCTTTAAAAAAATATTATTAAATTATACTTTGAATGGTTTGTTACACGAAAAGTCATTTTTCAATAATTCGATTTAATAATAGGGAAATTTTGAATTGATTTACTTTTATTAATAAAATAATTTCAACTATCAATCAGTTAATTAGTTTTAGAGGATTGGAAAAGCTTTAAGTAAAGTGAAATTACAAATAGCCGAACAGCAACAACAACAACAACAATATTGGTTTTATTAAAATAATATTCAATCGATCCGTTGAGTTCAGTTTGGAATAAATAATCTGGTATTCTGAAAGATATGAAAGCGATTATTATTTTTTCTATTCAAGTGAATCCGATGACAAAGCTTTGGCACTGAGAAGAAATTAGCTGCTGATCTGATTATGGACTGTGATCATTTTACTTAAAACCAATCAAGTGTTGCAGTCATTGTCCCGGGCTCGGTCGGTAGAGTCGACATTTCAAGTGGACGCCGAATGGACAATGGTGCACTGGTGACCAGTGTTCAGGCGGCTTTTCTGTTTCTGTTTTTTTTTCATCAGCCACGGCTTTCAGGTGCCGTGGTGAGAAATGAAAATAGAAGCGGCGGCTCGGCTAAAACTGTCGTCGCATGAAAACGGTCAAGGTGTTGTTCTGTAGCGTGGTGCTTCTATCCCACAAAGGGAAAGTGGAAAGCGAGACAGTTTGGCGCTGGGCGAGTTTGTGAAAGCGTCAAAGCGAAGCCGAGTGCTTCAAGTAGCAAATGTATAGCTGTGGAATTTGGTCAAGTGAGACCACGTGCGTGGGCGGACCAGCTGGGAGCTTGGTCTGGATATTTGTTTCGGACAATGAGTCGACCACTAGCCATTTCTTCGCTAATGGTGTGCTTGTTGATCATACAAGCGACCGACCCTAATCCGCTTAGGCGACAAGGCCAACGGCGATTACTGTACAGAATTTATTTCGGCACATCGTTTTTTTCTCATTCTTTTTCTCATTGGCACTGTAGGGGTCGTTTCCATTGAACAGGATGATTATTACGTCAGCGTTGATACTAGCCGCTAGTTTGACCAAACAGATGGACACTGGTTGAATAGAATAGAAAATTGGTCCGTCGACTTTTTTTCACCTGAGCGCACAGACAAATTGGCGAGTTTGCTACCTTGTTACACGCTCTGACTGCTTCATGCTTGTGCCGGCTGGCCGGAAAAATAACCATTCGGCCAAGGTGTTCAATTTCATCGACCCCAAAGGGCTGCCCATTGAACGGCAATTGCTTTCAAAGAAAAGCTTTCCTTCTCAAACAAACTGTTTCCCAACTGTCAGCTATTTCATCTCATTTCAAATGCTGCTTTGTATTATAACAATTCTACAAATTACAGGTACACGTCAAATATACTACTGTATCTGATAATGTTGATCTGATTTGTTGTTGTTTCTTTGGACGTCATCCGCACGCGAAATTACTCCATAAATTTTGCTAATAAAAAAAATAAACAGAAAATTAATACTTAAAAAATCACTAAATAGTTCATTTTAATAAAAAAGCAACATAAAATTCTTAGCAGTAGAAAAAGCAATAGAAAGCTGTCAGTCGAAATAAAAGTAACGCAGTATAAATTTTAAAAATCACATATCAGAAAAATTGTACAGTATGAATGGCATTTGAAGATGTTGCAATCGAATTTCAAAATCACATCAAAGATGTGCGCAATTATTTCGTTCATTATTCGCATTCTCGTTAGCACAGAACACTTATCGGATGACCAGTATCAGGTTTCAGCTTCCAAATCGCTTCTTCATCATCATCATCTTCTTCTTCTTCTTGCTTCGACAAATATTTTTCTACTCTGTCGTTAGTCTTATTTTTTTAAAGAAAAGCTGATAAGATGTCAGAAATTTCAAATGCAACTTCACCATTTGCAATTCATTTTACTTCTTTTACACATTTCTCAGTTTAGCTGAACAGAATCTATTAACAGTAAAATAACAATTACTTTCAAATTAAACAACTACATAAACTCATAAAATATGCATGCAATATTGCAAATGACACGGCAATACGAGGCAGAAGATTTTGCAACTGTACTATTTTCATTATTCAACAATATATAATCATATGCGTATTAAATGAATGGAAAGTCTTTTTATCTCAGAACATTTGTTTCAATTGAATACCATGCTGAAAGCAATGATTTAACTGCTGTTCAATTAAATGATTAATAAACTGCGCAATCAAGAATGCAAACTATAAATTGAAAAGAATACCGAGAGTTTTTGTTAGCTTTTAGAACAAATTCTCTGACAAGATACAACAACATTAGCATTAATTGAAAAAATTTGAATAGAATAAACTGCACTTAATGAACTCAAAAATTATACAATAAATCATTTACAAATATATGCAGTGCTTAAAAATATGGATTATCAAAAATATTGAAAGAGAAGCATTGCTGTTGGTAGGTAGCTACAAAAATCGATACTAATATGCAGGTTAATTATTTCAAACCTGTTTATAATTTCTTTGCTGTCCATTTTATGTTGTACAAATAAAAATCTCCACAATAATTTGTTTTTTCTTTTCCATTTATACAAATGCTTTTTTGATGTTTGAATGAAATTGCTTGAAGTAAGAGTGCATATTTTACAAGTTTATCGATCAAAATACAAGAACCAGAAACAAAATTAATTAATTTTATTCAAAATTTTAATACTAGTTCATGACGTGATCATTTATAATTTATAATGATGATGATTTATAACGCAATGAATCAATCTCCAGCAGATATTATTATTTGCATGCTAAAAATTATTATGAAATTAATATGAATAATAATTTTCAAATTATTCGGTCAGAAAAACAATATGAGAAAGAACAATTACGTTAGATGATGAATTATTTAGGTAAGTTTGGATGATTAAAATCAAATAAACCTAGTTCATTTGCTGTTCTCTTTCGAATATGGATGTGAATCAAGTAAAACAGTGAGTCTTTGTAACGCCATTTCAATTGTTCCACGGTCAGATGGATTCGTCGCTTGACATTGACTGATTATCAGTTGTACGTCCGGCAAAAGGTCCGTAGACATGGGCAGACGCTGCCCTTTTAATAAATAATAATAAAGATTCATAGGGTCCTCATCCACAAATTCACGGAATGGATACATATATCCAGTAAAAATTGACCACATCAACATACTGGACATCCATAAGTCCGATTCAAAAAACCACTTATTGCATTTTATCGCTTCTGGTGGACAGCAGCAGAGTAATTTGCGGGGAACTTTCTTCACATCTTTTTCTGAAGCACTAATACAATACCGGAATCCGCCCAGTTTTACTGTTGGAAGTTCGAATTCTGGGCTTGTAAAAAGGAAACATTTCTTTGCAACAATGTTGCGATGGATTAAATCTAAAAATAGACAAACTTTTAGAAATGAATACAATTTTTGAAAAAATTAATTTTTTAAAGTACTTTTATCTTTTAGATACTTTAGGGCACTCATAATCTGCCTACTATACCGCAGTTTTTCATGAACACTCACACTATGGGTACGTATATAGTCGTGCAGGGTTCCGCGGTCCGCGTATTCAGTCACTAATAACGGACGGCACGTGAACGATGCTATACCATAAGCTTTCAATGTGTAATTGCATTTCAGTTGACGCATGGCACGCAGTTCGTCAAACAAGATGTTGGTAGAATCCGTTTGAATCGAGTTCAACGGGATTTTTATTGCCACGTCAGCATTTTTGCCCTTGTAAAGAAAAACTCCTCGAATCACATCTGAATCTTTTCCCTGAAAAAAGAAGATAATTTAAAAAATGTGAAATTTGAAAAAGATCATTTAAAAAGTTAGCTTACTATATTGATATTTTTTTCCAAATTAACAATATGGTGAGATTCTAACTGCCATTCCACGAATCGTGCTGGTCTTTTCAAGCGGACATTGCTGGTTTTGTCGATTGGCTGGCCACTTTTTACGTAATAATTAACCATTTCACTGACCGAGTTGAACATTAAAGAATTTATAAAGCAGCGCTAAAATGAAAATGGAATTTTTAAAAGCGATTGATAATAATAAATTGATAACCATTTTAAAAAGTAAGAAACTGTGCAAAGTTGTGAGATCTATTTATACAAAATATCTGTCGGAATGAATAATCAATTTGGCAATAATAATGAAAAGCACTCACAATTACATAATGTAACAAAAACTGTTCTTCAATATCTTATTTCCGAAATAACCCATAATAAATTAATATGAAAAAGATAAAATGCGCACACTTACTCCATTAATGTTCACGTCTATCATGTAATGAACAACTTTTTCTTCATGTTTGATGGATAAAGCTACAGCGCAGTAATCACCGCATTCGTTGGTCATACGCACGATAAAAGATCCATTTTCTTGATTTTTCAAAATTTCTTCTGCATCCAATTTTGGTAAGTAACCATGATAAAATGGTTTATTTTTCAACATCACTGGTAATTTATTCATGAGCAACTCCTACAGAATTACAAAATTATAAATACTGTAATATTTTTATTGTTTAGAGAATTATTCACTTTTATAATCAAAAATGAAATATATTATTGTCGAAAGGATGAAATATGTGCAAGAATTTTACATGTTAAATATTCATGAACTATGTGAAACAACTTTTCCATTTTTTAGCATGCTTCAGAATTTTTAAAAGTGTATTTTGTAAACCTACCCTTATTGGGTTTCTAGCCATCCATGAATAATCTCTTGAATAACGTTCTTCGCATAATTTGTCGACATTATTAATTCTGCTCGCTTGGTCGAAGATTCGTTTCTGAAATGTAACAATTCGTAACTGCTTATATGTGTATATGCAGAAATTTGGTTATCAAAGATAGGTCATAAATAGTGAAATCATTTTGATGCATATTTTTCGAACATTTTAAATACTTTTTTTATCATGCATACCTCAGATGACGACTTTCTCTTCTCTCTGTACACTCTTCCAACCAAGTGAGGTTTTTTCGTTTTTGGGAAGGAAACTTTTTCTTTTAAAACACGTCTGTCCATTGTTCTTTGTAAATGAAACTGAAAAAGATAAAAGTACAAATGCTTAAAAATATTATTTAAAAAAAGTACAAAGGATATTCATACCAGCACGGCGTTCTCGAAAGCAGTCGGGAAGTACAATGAATTTAATGCGCTAAAAATGTTATGAAAAATTGTTTAATGTTATTTAATTTAGAGTTCTTTTAAAGTGATTAGTCTTAAATTATTTTAAAGTCAACTTTAAAAGGCACTCTAAATTAAATTGAATATTGCTTATTTTCAAAAAATGAAAAATAATAAAAACAATTTTAGTTTGACAAAATTTTATTATTCTACTAGATAATTGTTTCACTTCAAAGGATAAAATTTCGCACAATTCCGCACACAATTCAAATCTATTTTTGACATAAATGAAAAAGTATTTATTTATTCAAAAAATTCATTCTAAGATTTCTTTTCTTATATGAATATTATTATTATTTATATTTTTTATATGAACATAATTTATTATTTTATGCATATGAGCAAATGCTACATATAAAAATATTTATACCTAATTAATAGAATACTGTATCATGTTAAACACACGAATATTTGTAAAATTTATTTCATCTCATTTAGTTAGTATATATTCATTAAAAACAAAAATATGAAAGAATGTTGTTGTTTATTTTCAATTTTATGTTTCACAATTAGAGTTGTTTTGTGAGCAATAATAATTTCGTATTCACAGTTTTTTTTTCAATATGTTTATTAAGTAGCGTTGTTGCTCTTTTGTCTGAAATTATTGTGCAGTCGAAATATTAATATTCGATACATTTTGTTGTTTTACACTGAATACATTTCAGTGTTTTTTAGAAAAATTTTTACATGGCCACGGGAAGGTGTGGAATAAGATTTATTTATTTGTCTAGAATGCATCACTTATTGTTGCGCAAAATGATGAAGTGAAGGAGATTTAAATTTTTTTTAAACAGTATATTAATAAACTTGCTAGTAATTTGTCTGCTTTTGAAACAGTGAAGCTGACAAATCGGACGTCATCATGCTATCTGGATTGCCAAGAAATGCTTGAAAACTAGCAAGCATAAAGTAAATAATTTGACTGAAGAAAAATGTTCATGTTGAAAGCCAGTTTCTGTTGAAAAGGTGAAAAACACGCTAACACACGACGAAAGCTAGCAGGTAGTAAAACTTTTCCACATAATTTAGAATTTTACACATAAATTGAATCAAATATTGTTTATTGTGATGAATAGTTTTGCATTCATTTTGTTTATATAAGTGAGGAAGTTCTGTATTAGTATGTTATGCAGGAAGAATGGCTCCAGAACGCAGGCAAGTCGGAGCCGGATGTTGGCCCATTAAAATGAGAAATGCCGAATGAGGAGCATGAAACAACTGTTGTCAATAAATGCTGTTGTCCGGCTGGTCAGTGTTGAACATGCAGGAAAGAGAGGATCAACGCCATGAGCAGTAAAATCCAAGCTCGGACTGACTATGCAGTTAATTTCATCCAACTGGCCTGTGTGATCATTTGAATGGCTTAAACAACGGTGGAGCGCGCAACTGGTCACACTTGTGTTCCACTCGTCAACTGGACTTGTTGTGGCGAAGTTTCACTTTAGCATTTTGTGCTTCTACGCATTCAGTTGCTGCTTGAACTCGGTGAAGAGTGTTTGCATTATTTCATTTGTCGAACGTTTAGCCATGGTTTGTGTTTCTGTGTGTATTGTACAATTTTTCAATTAATATAAGTGGTATTTCTTTTTTTTTTAAATAATTTAAGCCGTCCAACGAAGAAAATGCATTTGCTGATGTGCATCCGTTTTTGTTGTCCAAGTGGAAAAGCATATTCATAACTTTTTTCGGTTTGATCGTTGAAATTTGAATGTTGTTATGTTGTTACCTGAGGAGAATTGATTTCAGACAGCAACAACAGCAAAGAGATTGATTGGAGTGATTTTTACTTGATTACGAAGGTAAATGAAAAATTTTTTTTACCATAAGTGGTTTTCCTTTTTGGATATTGCAAATTGTGTAATTAAATTTGCATGCGTTGGTTCACTTGTCGGTATTCGAATTCAGCGTGTTGGCGATTTGTACGGAGTCGACTCGGAACAGATGCGACTGACCAGAAAACGTATGCAACCGTTGTGGGATGGTTTGGTCGAGTTGGCGGATTTGAACAAAGATGAAAAAATCCAACTGGCCGAATGGGTGGACTTTTTGAAACGATGCGAAAATGGCCAAAGTGCGGAAATGCGTTGGATTCAAGAATACATGAATTTCATTTTTCAACTTTTTGACGTCTCTTGTTTGTCGTTTTTTCTTTCTTCCTTTGAAGAAAAAAGCCTTGCTTGGCTTTGTCGTCGTTCGAACACCATAATAACTTGAGCATCACTTTTGCAGGCGATGGAAAAATCGACTTTCCCGAATACGTCGACGGCATGAAGACCTACGGCGTGGCCGAGTGTACGGCCAGACGAGCGTTTTCGCTGATCACTGACGTCAGTTGTTTCCCATAAGCGGTGCATGCTAATAAGCAAACAATTTTCCCCCAACAAATTGCCCCACCCTCCCTCTGTGTGTGTGTGTGTGTGTTGCCTCGGTAGTTGATGTGCTTTTTCCACAATTTCAGGCCTGCGACCACGATCACGCCAAAGCGTTCTTCGACAAGGCGACGTTCAATAATCTTTGGAAGCAGTATTTCTTCTCAAAAGACAAACTCGCCACTGGAAATCACCTGTTTGGCTTGGTCGAATGAGCAGAAAGTGGACATACATACATACATACATACATATATATGTTTTGCCTTCTTCAAAGAGAAGATGCATTCATCGGATCGATGATGAAAGCGCAAACTTTTTTTAAGCTTACATAACATGTCTCATCAATAAATAGTAGCAAAATGGTCGAATTGGCACAGAAATTATCCATATGTGTAATAACGTTTATTGATCATTTCCGCTTTAATCGACACAAATAAAAGAATCGAAATTTGCTAAGAATTGCTTTTTCACGTTCTGTTTGTTTTCACGTAGTGCTTTTTTTCCAAATCTGCTGACAACAACAGACGGCAATGGAGACGACGATCGATCGGATCGATGGACACAAAACTGTGGTGGAGGAAAAATACCCGCATTTCGAAGCGACCGTTCACAACAAAAGACAAATCAACAAACGCACGCATGGACATTTATGAACAGAAAAAATTCAATTCAAAAAAGCCAGCACACAAAGATAACACACTGACGATTGGATTTTTTGACACTCCATTACAAGTATACATACAGAAACAACTGACAATGAGGTAATGATGAATGCGATTCTATTTTCTCTGTTCAGACGGTGTATTCGGTTGGTTTCAGCGTATTGAACGGCACTGAAAGCGGATTAAGCCAAGAAAGCGACACTTTGGACCCAAAAACAGCTTTCACGCTTGACAAACGATTTCGCTTACTCCAGGTACGCCTACCACGTTTCATCTGTTCAATTGTCTGAAACATGCAAACATCAATAATAGCACAACTGCAAAAAACTACAAAATCGCCCGTATATATGCATAATAACAAAGAAAAGAGAAAGTCAAACTACCGTTTCGTCGTTGTATATGGCGTACATCTGGGTGCAAAACATAATGATTGTGAACAGGGCGAATAAGAGCGCTTCGCACAACAAAATCACCAAAATGAACGTAGTCTCTTGCGGTGAAAAACGACTACAACCTACAAGTGAAAAAAAATATTTGGTGAAAAATTATTTTTAATATATTCATCCTTCATTCACCTTTCCAGTCAACTTCTAAACAGCGAAGAAATTTCCACACCCCCCAATATATAGCATGGCAAGAGATTAACGCTATGTAAAACTGCAAGGGATGAAATTTAACGAGCAAAATGAAAATCGCTTGAAAAAATCAAACAATAATTCATACTGTGAACAAAACAAAAAATTTCTGATTGCCTTCACCGACACAATTGTTTACCCACGGACAGTGATGATCCATTTTTCGAATACAACGTTGACAGATGCTTGAAACAAAAATGACTTTTATTTGTGAAATGCAAATTCAAATTTAAATTCACACCTGCAGTGATGAGCGCGCTCGGGTTTGATGCTGTAACACTTCCCACATTTGTAGACAGTTTCGCCTCGTTTCAAATTCAGCAACTGCATGCTCTCTTCTGATGCATTTCCTTTAGGAATGGCACCCTAATGAAAATACCATTTTACTAACAACTAACAAAAACAAATTTTCACAACGCACAGGATCTGTAAGCATGGTTTTTACGTGACTGATCAAAGCTAGAACAAGTAAAACGTGGAATACGGCACAATTGACAAAACTGTGAAACCAATCATTCGGTGAAGAATAGGATAAAACACCGATTACTGAAAATTCTCCAAATGCCAAGAGAATCCTAAAAAGGATAAACAAGTTCAAAAAAGATATCATTCAAATTACTGATTAAATTCAAAAAAATTATACAGTAACAGTAAATATTTCCTTTAAGACTAGTAATCAATGCGTAAACATATGATCACAAATAAAACTTCAGTAAACTGATGAATATTTAAAATTATTCCCTTCTCACTTATGCATACCATGTAATAATTACGCAAGATATTCCACAAGCGTCATGTACGCACCAACTTTGGTTAGGGAACAATGCCGCTGGAAGCATACAATGAAATTTCATGTTTCAAAAAAATTACACCTAAAGTTCCCTAAAATAAAAGTACATAATTATGCGCATCAATACTGCACACTTAGTGTTTTACTAAAAACTAAAGTAACAATTCGACCGTTGGCAAAAGATGATTGAACTCATAAACTACTGACAACCAACATGAGTTAAAGTTGCTCATCTATAGAAACTACAGTATTATAAGAACCCGCAAGTCTTACTTTAAACTGTAATAAACTGAATATTGATATGCTACTCAATTTTATCAGTGACGTATTTTTAAATTTTAAAATTAAAATTGTTTTATTTATTTACTTATTTTGACTATTATTATATATTAATTTATCTTATTGTTTTCTATTTTTCATTTTATATTGATTTATGTTTTGGTCAACCTTGGACACAGTTCATGCCATTGTAGCGTCTTTTATTGGACGTTCACTATTGGATATTCATGCTGTTATCCAATTGGTAATGCTTTTCAGGAGTGCAAAGCAAAATCAGTCAGTGAGGATGGGTGCATTATAGAGTGGTATGACTGCCTAATGAAATAATGTTGCAAACGACCAATAGGAAAACGTCCAATGAGATAACGCAGTCAACGAGCAATAAGAGAATGTGTTCAAAAGGCTTTATAAAATAAAATACTTATATAGTATATAAATAAAACCTTATTTTAATTATATATGAATTTGGCTGTTCATTTCCATAGCTATTTTTCCCTCATTTTGAGATAATGGTAAAAACTTACATCACAAAATGAACAAATAAATCACCTTATAATTTCAAACTAAAATACTGCTATTGAAAATAAGGTGATAAATTAAAATGTGCTGACTTTACTCCTTTTCTAACATTATAACAAGAAACAAATTTAATCCGAACACTGTTACTGTACTTCAATTGATACATGAAAATCATTAGAATTACCAAAACTAAATTTTTTGAAACTTTGAATTTTGCAAATAAATTATATTTTGCATACATTTCGAATTGCAGTATTTGATTTTTAAAATGAATAAAAGGTAAAAAGTTTTTAATTTTATCTTTATTCCAAAACTAAACATACTAATTACTCTTGTAAGAATCGGTGTAGATATTGAAATAAGTAGCGAAAATAACTGCTTAAAATTTTTATCTATAACAAGACTCATATAACAAATGGGCTTAAGTCAACAAATTGATGTCAATTTCAATAATAATTAGTGCATAAATATAATCGATGACAATGAAGGCAAAAGCTTTGATAGATAATAGAAATGCTCATTCATAGTGACCAACAGACCAGTCTTAAATGTTTCGCCTGAAGAGGGCAAGTAAGACAAATTCTTTCCAGTAAGATCTGTCATACGACCACCTGCAGAGTGAATAATAGCATCAACGGCACAAACATCCCATTTTTTCATTGTTGTTGTATGTAAATACAATCCTGCCGAGCCATTCAAGACGCGCAAACCTTTATAGCCAGACCCTCCAGCTTTTTCTATACGCCAGGACTTTCCAAGTGCAGCCTCTAAAATTTTCTCCGCACCTCCAGAATGGGTGCGCGAAATCAACGCAATTTTGCTTATGCTGCTTTCTATATCGATCACATCCATTCCATTCTTTCCCATTGAACAATCAGGAAAACAACCATAATTGGATACACTCCAAACTAAAATATAACATTAATTTATTTCACAAAGTTATGATTAATAACGTTGTTTTGAAATTATTCATAAATAAAAAAGACATACATAACGTTTCAAATACTTTATACAATAAAAATAACAAAATTTACTAGTTTCCGATGTAAAGGGACGATGAATAACTCCAAAAACAGGCCGACCTTTCACAGCGACGCAGATCATAACACTAACACTTTCCAATATGCCTTCTAAAAAGTACTAGAGATTTAAATGCGCACATATCTAAGTACCAACACTTTTCAAACTATATTACATATACATAAGCACATGTATTATGAGTTCTACATATGAATTACTAAATTTATTTTTGAAAACGTTATAGACATTCTCAACTCATCTAATATACACATGCATTCTTTATTTTATGAATAAAAAGCTGTCTTACCTATCAGTTCCTGTGTTCCATCTAAAGGATCAATCCATACAGATATATCAGTAATTTGAACTTTCATTGATGGAAAGTTTGCTAGAATGTTTTCTTTTGATGCAAACTTTTCATAATATTGAGATTTGTAAAAATCAAATTTTTCATCATCCACTTTACCCCTTTCTTCAGAAATTATCTGAAAGCAATAAAATGCAATTTCAAATACATAGAACTGAACGTATACTACCTTGATATCTGGAAAACGTGAAAAGGATTCGATTATTAACCGATTGGAAATAAGATCCGCCTTTGTTAAAAATTCTTTCTTTCCATTTTCATCCCAAGATTTCAATTTAAGCCATACTTTTCCATCTTGATACATGTCAGCAATGGCAAAACCAGATGTTTCAGCTGCTATCAAGCATATTTTCATCAATTCATCAATGTCAACTGGAAACGAATTTGTAAAGTCCAAGCTATCGTCAAAAAGAAATCGAAAACCAAAAAACACAAGAATTAAACCAGTCAGAATGAAAACGTTATACCACCGACACCGAATAATCATGGTCGCGTCACCGAAGTTGAAAAAATAAATAAAAAATACAATAAGTAAATATACAGAAGTTGAATAAAGTTCATGCAAGAACAAATGTTGCATATCTTTCAATCTGAAAATAAATGATAAAAATGGAAATAAAGGCTGTTTTTAAGTTATTTATACAAAAAGCAAAAGTTATTTTAATTTTATAACGTGACATTGCGTATTATTTTAAAAGTATGAATATTTTGTATATGAATCATTTCACATTGTTAGGAAGTTTTTAGGAGCATTTACATATCACAAATGTTCATTGATAAATAAATAACAGTGCTATATGTACAAATAAAAGTTGCATGTATTTAAATTTTTTAGGAGTGTTGTCCAAATAATAGTAGCAGATATGAAATTAAACAGGAATGTAAGATATTGTGTCTACATAAAACAATGAAATTATTAACATATGTTGTTAAAAGTTGAATTTTATAGTTAAAAACTTGACATAATTAATATTTGTTTTAAATATACTTTTTCAAAATCAGCTTCGTCATCCTTCACAAATATAGAAAGAGATATTTCGACATTAATTAATTAATTATTATGAAATTTGAAAAAAATATGCCTTTTGATTGTATTTTTTTCTTATTATAGAGCACCTTGATAATTTTAATAATTTAATTTGAAAAAATAATACAATTTTTTAGGTATTACAGTATGATGTACAGAAGTTTTTCTGATGAAAAACGAAAACATGAGCGTTTATTTTTAATCATTAAATAAAATAAATAAATATAAATAAATATAAATATAAACAAAATAAGTAAATAAATTGATATTTATATATACATTTAAATAACATATTGCTTTGCTTAAACTATTTAACTATGTCAGATTTAATCTGATTTACTGGTGTGAGGGTTCTGTATGCTTCTCACTTTTTTATTGTAATTGTTTGTTAGGTGAGTTCTACACGTATGTACATAAAATAGGTTTTACAAACATGAAATTTACTATCGGCAAAATGAATTTCTTTATTTCTACTATTTACGACTGTTTATCGACTTTCTTACTTCTGACTGGTAAATGTGATGACAGTGTTTTCCTTCAACTTATTTATTTCCATACAAATATATTTGACTCATTCATTTTAAAAATACGTTGTTATTCTGTTAAACACTACATCAATATCAGATGTAACTTGCGTAGTAAAAAGGAGGCAGCAATTGTATATGAAAAATCTGAAATATTAGTACTTTGGAAATCTTGTATTTATTTTGTTAAGTGATGAACTGTTTTCATTAAACTTTAAAATTTTGATATAGATTTCTTGAATTTCTATTGTTTTCACGTACAGTTTTGCGGCTATTTTATGTGATTCAGCATCATACGAATTATTTTCAGATACGTTGCTGTAAAATAAATGATGGACATTGCGTAACTTAAACTTTATTGTTCATCTTATACTGCTCTTTGTTTTTCATTTATGTTGTTTATATAAAAATTATTAAACGTTATGATATTAATTTCTGAAACATTAAAAAATTATATTTATGATTATATATGTATTTTTATTTTGATTTACTACAAAGGAAATTTTTATTAATGCAGGTTCAAATTTACAGTAATTTCCTACAGTATTTGTTTTTGTATTCTTTTGTTGCAGTTGTTAGTTTCTGTTGTGCGCTTGCTGTTCTTTGTCGGTTTTTAGTATTCGTAATAGACGTTTCTATTTGTTAGTTTTTGTTAATTTATGTTTCTCCATTTCATATTTATTTATTTTGTTTAGGCATTCCTACTTTTTTGTTCTTGAAAAGAACTTTCCCAGTGGTTTTTGACGTTGTCGTTTCATCATTATTATCATTATATTACGTAGCTGATCATGGATAGCAGTGGTTATGGATGGAAATGCGATGCATCTTTTGTTGGTAAGCTTCTTTGGTTGTAATATAAATATATTGGAAATTTCTTCATTTGTTTTGTTTAGTTCATTCTGGAAAATTATTGGAAAGTAACTCACCGAAGCGTGACACTTATCTGAAAGTTTTGGTTGACGATATTAGATGGTTTCAGTCAGATATTTGTAAACAGTCTTCGTCACCTTCGTGGAGTTTGAATTTTCAGAGGTAAGTTTTTTACTGAATAAGTATGTAATTGTTTTCACAATATTACGGTCTTCAATTTATATTGATTCGATCAAGAAAATTTCTTCCTGCTTTAACTGACACTTATATTAGTTGAATTTTATTACAATTTGGATGTTAGGTAATGTTTTCAGTTCTATTTTTTAAACAGTTGTAACTGATGTGTCAGTCGTAGCAGCTAGCTGTTGTTGACTTATAGGTGTTTTGATATCTGAGCTTATAAATTTCAGATAATTAATTTTGAAAATTAAATTTCAATTCCATAGACTATGAAGGTTTTTTCAGTTGGCATATGAAATGTGTATGATAAGTTAGGTATATTATTTTGCCACTTGGTTAATGGGCTAACAAAATTAAAAATGTTTGTGTATCTCTAGTATCCGGTTTTTTATAGTTGTATTTGAGTTTGTTTTTTTTTGAAGTGCCGTGAAGCACCAGCTAGTTTTTTATTGTTGAAAAATTTTACTGGTTTTTTCTTAAAGGTTTTATCATGTTTTACAAGTTTTTTTTTCAATATTGAAGCATTTTTTTGGATGTATTGGTGGCACTATTTTTAATATGATGTATTTTCATTAAATAACTGAAGTTTTTATTTATTTTCAACTGTCTTTTAAGTGTAATTTTGAAAAGAAATCAGATTTCATTTGTTTTTCATGTTGAAAAAATTAGGTAGCGTTAATTTTCTTTGGTTTTCTTTAGATTTCAAATTGCATGTGTAAACTTTAAACTGTTTGTTACATTGTTCTAGAAGGAAAATGTATTGGCGTTTTTGTAATAGAATTTTTTTTATATGAAATATTTTAAATGACAGATTATTTTAGTAAATTTGGCACTGAATGAAATCACTATAGGATTAATAATTTGATTAATAATTTTTTTGGAAAACAAGTTTGGATTGTTGCATTTGCATTGTATGGTTCAGCGTGTTAAATTATACGATTGACTTCATTTTTTCTCTTTTGCTAATAATCTAAATGCGATTTTCATTTTTATTGAATAGCATTATTTATAAGTGAACAGAATTGCAAATTTTAGTTGAGCTGGAAGACATGTTTCAAGTTAGATTGAATTTTATTTCGATTGCTGAGTTTTAACGATGGTAAATTGGATTGTAAAGGTAGCTTGTACAGAGTTGTGGTACTGATATGACTGAACATTGATTAATTATAACTGTTTTCAGAGAATGTTTGTATATTTACTAAAAATTATAATTGTGAATTTTGAGATGTGAGATTAGAATTTTATTTTTAGTATGTGCAATAATGATTCGAAGGTGAAGTTTCGGTTGATAGAAAGACGTGGAGAGGAAGAACAAATTTACGGTGAAGGCAGCATTGAAATTTCTTCTCTGAAGTCTGCGGTTGCAAATGGCAAACGTAATTTTATGCATTTTCATTCAGTTCTGTTCATGTTTAAAAATACTGCTTGCTCTTTTAGTGAAGATTTCAAAAATGATCGTGGGAATTCAGAAAATTGGCAGTGGGGAACGGATTGCGGAGGTAAAAGTTAGTATTCGAGGGAATGTCGTATACATTTATGGAAAAGAAGACGAAGAAAGTACGCTTAGAAGTTTTTTCGTGTTGAACGATTTGAAAGTTGTACTTGATTGTTTTTTTTAATATTTTTTTCAAGCTTGTTCAAAGTGTGAATTTGGTGAAGAAGCACCAAATGCTGACGGTGTTCGAGCTAGGGATAATGCGGAGTCATTTTCCCACAGTTGTCGGGACAGACGATTGTGTTGTGAAAGTTATGAAACTCCTGCGCTCACTGCAGCTTTGGATGACTGTGCAGCACTGGTGACTGATCTACGTGTGAATGAAGAACCGACGGAAGCTCCGCAACGACCATGGCGACGACGGCAGTTTCACGCAGCCGCTACAGGACAAAAAGCAGAATGCGAATCTGCAGACTGCACCACCGATTCGTCGGTTCATTTGGTCGATGAAGCTGTGCAGCAGTCTTTACCAGCTGGATGGGAAGAGCGCTTGGATGGTTTTGGACGAAGGTATTACATTGACCATAATACGATGAGTACCACTTGGGAAAGGCCAATCAATGTACCTTTGCCTCAAGGGTAAGCGATGTTTTATTTTCTGTCTTTTATGCAAACTGTACATTTAATTTTAATAGTTGGGAGTTGCGGTATGATCCATTTGGTCGGGTTTATTATGTTGATCACAACACTCGAACGACAACTTGGCAACGACCGACTCAGCTGATGTTGCAAGCGCATCAACAATGGCAATCGTTGCGCGATGAAGGCCACATTCGATGGCAACAGCGTTTCCTAGATGTATCGCATTTTATGCACAAATTTTACATTTTTATAATATCATAGTAATAATAATTTTTTGTTGTTGTCATTTCAGTCTTCTCATGTAAATCTGACGCCCAACGATGCGCAGTTGCCCGAAGGATGGGGTTTGTTAGATTATTTGTGCGGCTGTATTTTAATAGTTTTTGTTTAGAACGACGACAGGATCCAGCAAGTGGACGCTTTTACTATCTTAATCACAATACCCGTACTACTCAATGGGAACATCCTCTTCAGTCGAACTCGTAGCTTGTTGACTGGCATGAATGAATTTGCTTCTAAAATAGTAATTTTGTTTAGTTTGTTATCCGAAGCATTGCCTCCTGGATGGGATACCGGTTACACTTCAGAAGGTATTCAGTTTTTTATCGACCACAACACCAGAACTACAACATACAATGATCCTCGTACGGGTCAACCGACACCGTGAGTGCTTTTTCTGTTATTGGTTTTTCATTCATATTTGCTTTTTCATAACAGAGACACTTTCGAACGAATTAACCTGTCTTCTCAGTCGTTTTCTTCGAAGATAAGTAGATTTCGTTACAAGTGCATGGTGAGTATTATAATTTTAGTTTTGTTTGAAAATTTTGAGAAGAAATAAATTTTCTGTGCATATGTTTTAAATTTCGTTTCAGTCAAATAGTTTGTCCAATTACGTGAAGATCAGCGTATCCAGAGACGACGTTTTGGAGGATTCGTTATCTGAAGTGATGCGGAAAAATCCGTTAGACTTGCGCCGTCGACTTTTTATCAACTTTAAAGGTGAAGAAGGATTGGATTATGGTGGCATTGCGAGGTGAATAATTTTTTTTTCATTACTTTATCGAGAATTCTGAAATATTGATTCATATTTTTATTGTCAACGTCGAACTTATTTCAGAGAATGGTTTTTTGTGCTTAGCCATGCAATTCTGGATCCGATGTATTGTTTGTTTGAGTATTCTGGAAAGAATAAGTACAATCTGGAGATCAACCCGGCATCTTATGTAAATCCCGATCATTTGAAGTATTTCAAATTCGTAGGTCGCATAGTAGCAATGGTAAGATGCTAGCTGGAATGTGTGCAAAAGTGGACGTCAGCATTCAACATGAACATCTCTTTTGTGTGGTTATAGGCTTTTTTTCACTCGAAATTCATTTACAACGGTTTTACGATGCCATTTTACAAGCGAATGTTAGGCAAGCGGTTGACTTTGGAGGATTTGGAATCAGTGGATCCGGAGTTTTACAATTCACTAAAATGGATGCAAGAGAATAATGTCGACGAAGCTGATTTGGGGCTTTACTTCACTATGGACTACAGCTTGTTGGGAGAACATCTGAGCGACGAATTGAAGCCAGGCGGAAAAGAAATTAAATTGACCGAAGAAAACAAAGAAGAGTATTTGAAGTATGAGAATGGTTTATTTTATTCTTATTTTCTAGATGTGACTGTGAGTATTTTTTGTTTTTTTTAGCTTGACGGTTGAATGGCGTTTTAATCGAGGAATTCAGGAACAAACCAAGGCGTTTTTTGACGGCTTCAACGAAATATTCCCGATGGATTGGTTGAAGATCTTTGACGAACGTGAATTGGAGGTGCTTTTTATAATTAAAAAAAATGTTATTTCTGCTTTTGGTGATATTGTTTTTTGCAGTTGTTGCTCTGCGGGATTCAAAAGATCGACATCGATGATTGGGAGCGCAACACAGTTTATCATCATTATACTCCTGCCAGCAAACAGATTCAGTGGTTTTGGCAGGTAAGGGATATTTATTTAGATGCATTTAAAATGCTTGGAAATATTTATTACTTTATTGTTTCAGTTTTTGCGCAGTGCAAGCAACGAACAGAGGGCTAGAATGCTGCAGTTTGTCACTGGAACTTGTCGCGTTCCTGTAGGCGGTTTTGCGGAACTTATGGGTAAGATTTATCAGTTCAGACTTACTGCTTTGTAATTTATTCATTTATTTTTATGTAATTTTTAAAAATGTGTAATTAATTAATTAATAGATTATTATTAATGTTCCTGTTTTTTTCTTATTTCTGATTTGCAGGTAGCACAGGACCGCAGCTATTTTGCATTGAAAAAACTGGCAAAGAAGTTTGGCTGCCGCGCAGTCACACATGCTTTAATCGTTTGGATCTGCCGCCGTATCGCTCTTACGAGCAGTTGTGTGAAAGATTAACCCGAGCGATTGAAGAAACTGAAGGTTTTGGCAATGATTAGCTTCTAATTCAACCAAAACCTTGATTCATTCATGTACAAATTTTCAAACTTCCCCTTTGTTCAGTAATAATTTCCCCCTCATTTTCTTTTTTCTTCCACCCACTTTTTATAGGTATGCATGATAATGATTGTCTTCAGTATATCCAACTGTTGGATGTCATTCAGTCATTCGAAGTCGCTTCAGTCAGCGCGATTATTAAGACTGTTTTTTTAATGTCTGAAAATGCAACACTACAATAATAATGCCGGAGCATTGAACAGCAAAGTATATGTATTCATCGAGCAGCTGATCTTTCGCTGTAATGACTTTTGCCTTATTGCAAATTGGTTTTGATATTTTATTATTTCTTTAAAGATTTTATTTTCTTTTATTGTCATCAATTCTCCGAAACGTATTGTTTTCGTCTTGACTTAATTTATTATGATTTTTCTTTTTGCATGGCGTGAAATTGCACTATATTCACTTTGTTTATCTATTTCACTATCCCTAGTTTGTTCTGTTTTGCACTTTTAAATTTCTGCTGCAACATTATTATTCTTTATGGGAGAAATTTGTGTATTTTGAAAGTTTTTGCCACGTAATCCGGTCCTTGGGAGAGCTGTTTAATCGTGCAGTTCTTGCCATTTATGCATTGCTTGCATTCTTGGCAGCTGTTGCTGGTAATCAACGTTTATAATAAATCCAGAGAATTTGTTCAGTTATTTTATTTGAAAAGGAAAAATTATAATAATTGATTGAATAACTGCGTGCACATTTCAAATGAAATTGCGTTATTATCATAAACAAACAAATCAAACAAAGCTTGTCGAAGACGATGCATGCTCTAGCACGCATATTAAATTTATGTGCCAGGCTGTTGTCTGTCGCTTTTCAAACAAATTCAACATTCAATAATATTAGCATTAAAATGGGTTGAAATAGTTCTACTAATTTGTTAAAATATGTTTCATATTAATCTTTTTGGTTATTTACATTTTTAATAGCACTGATATTTAATAAACAGTTTTAATGCACAAATGTGCAAATAAAATGTAATTATAGTAGTGGAAAATTGTCGACATTATGTCTGTTGTGTGCTTCACGGTTGAAGGGATTAATCAATCAAGCATGAACGCGCTAGTCTGACGCCTCCATATAAAACTGGCTGAAAAGAGGGGCTGCGTGTGGAATTTTCGTTTTAGTCTAATCGTTAGTTTGAACGTCAAATGTTCATAATCTAGCTTTTTTAAATAAAATTCAACGAAATTCCACTTCAAGTTTTTGCACGTAAAGACAAAATAAATAAACGAGAAATAATAAAAAAAGTATGCATTCATAACAATTAACATTAGTTCAATTTTTAGGTTAAAGTGTGAACTAAAAAACACTTTCAAATCTGCAGAGAAAAGCAAGTAAATAGCGAAATGGCTTTTGAAAACATCATAAAAAAGCGAATGAAAATTTTCATAGATGTAAGCCCTCTAATTTTATGCAGTATTTATAAAATTATATAGATAATTATTTATATTTGTTTAGTTATGTTGCTTTTTTCTTTATATTGACGAACGCTACTGTTTAAAATTTTTTTGACAAGCAGGAAAGCTGTATAGTAAAAGAAAAGGTGTTGATTGCACTTTCTCTTAGAGTACTGTATTTTGTTCGATTAAATCAACATTGTTCACTTGAAAAAGTAGCAGAAAATACAGTTAAATAATAAATATGAAGTTAAAATTATAAAAAGATTTTGTTGAAAAACTAAAAAAAAGTGATAAGCTTTCCTATGCAAAATTTACTCAACCGGAAGTGATACAAAAGATGCTCATGTTCTGTTCTTACTGTAAGTGAGTGCTGACGAGCACAGCGTCGCTGTTGTCCCGACTTGACACTGGAGCGACCAAGCCTTGCACGCCCTCCAGTGGACGATCGCCTGTCGCCGTCGTCATCATCGACGCCAGCGGTCGCCAACCAAGCCGAATCACCACTAGGTCACTGCGTCCCGACGGCCAATCGCCTATCCGGTGCGTAAATGTGAAGCATACGTTGCATTGTAACTTTTTTCACTTTCTTCTGGTCAAAGTATTACATCCGACTGGACATTTTGCCGTACTGGTGAAATCGGTTGCCGTCTTCCCTTTGTATTTTTTCACATATTCGATTTGCCTTTTTTGTTTTGCACGTATTTTGATTTTTTTTCCACTTTCTTTTACAACTTTTCCATAGCCAGAAGGAGAACAAAAATTTTTATTTTTTTGAAGATTTAAAATGCCAAGTCAGAAAAGCTTCGATGAAACTTTGTGTTCGTAAATGCCAGTTTTCCACTGATTATTATTGATTAGTTTCGTACGGCAGCGGGTCGGATTCTATCATCGATCCAGTTAAGTTTGCCGTTGGACGTTCCGCTTGCTTGTTCTTCCCACACGGATGCACTCGTTTTTTCCCCCAGTTCTGTTTGCTATTCCGTCAAGCCGAGAGAAATTTCCCACTGTTTTTGTTATTTTTTCTTTTCTGTTCATTATTGAAGAATTTTGAACTCTGTTGTGAATTATTTTTTTATCTTGAAACTTTTTGCAGAGAGTTCAACGGCGCGATCGCCTTTTTTCGCCCTGCAAGATTATTTCGAAAGCTTCGGCCGCGAGTTAGAAGAAGAAGCGGCGGCGGTCACATTGCAGCACAGCGCCCATCCGGCGTCGGTTACGCCCACGCGCGCGCCGATGGCCGCCGCCGGGCACGACGCAGTCGGCTACGGCTCTTCGGCGCTGGTGGTCGACGTCGCCGGCGCCGACGCTCCGGCGCCCAAGCTCGCTCGGTCTTCTGCCTACGAGGACGCCTTGACAGTACACGAGACCAAGCCCGGAGCAGAATATCAGTCTTACGACCACTCGCAAGCCGGTCTGCAATTGATGCAGCATGACACGGCCACTGGTCCCCGCTATGTGACCGATCTGAAAGTTGAATCACACAACACGCCTGCGACCACTCAGCTAATCTCTGGCCCGTATGAAAACAAGCCCATTAACGCAGCTCATCCGGTCGGTGCAACTACATCCTCGACAATTTCCGCCCAACAGGTTCGTAATTTTATTCATTTATTTATTAAAAATTCAAAACAGATGGAAAAATAATTTTCAACAATTTCATTTATTTGCTGGTGTACTGTAGTATGGTTGAAGCAATTTGTATAGAAATTCAAGGTCGAAACTACAGTAGAATGACGTTGTTGCATTGTTGCTTTTTCGACTGTACATCGAGTGTTAGGCTAGCGCATGATTGTTTAAATGCAGGCACATTCTTTATTATGGAATTTATTGCGCTGCGACATTATTTCTGGATAATCCGCCGCATGCGCTAAATGTAAAATTTTAATAGCAGCTAATTAAAACATAAATAAATTCCGTTCACTTTTTAAAAAGCAATAATTAAGCGAACAGTAAAAAGCAATAATTAAACAAACAATAAAAAGCGATAAATAGTTTAAGATTTTGTAATTTGGTACGTTGTTAGGGTGAAAGTTGGTTGTTTTATAAATTCATTCGAGTAATGTTAAAAATGATATGATAAAAAGCATGATGAGTGAGCGGATAGTTTTTTATAAGTGTGTTAAACTTGGTTATATAAATCAGTTTTTTATATGTGTAACTTTTTGAAATTTCATAAAAAGTTAATTTTTTAATTGATTATTTATTGATGGATGTGATTAATTTCAAATTAACAAGTGCCGTTAATGAATTTTTACGTATTCGCTTTTTTATATTCTGAAAACGTTAGCTACATTTTACTGTTAACGTTTCACTTTTTTTTATTAAAATAATCAATAAATATTATTTATTGATTACTTTATGATTTTTTTCATAACAAATGACTGGAGGGAGAGGGTAATAACAATACTGAATGTTGCTGATGCTTATTTAAATGTTTTCTTATCTGAAAATGTTTCGTTGTTGTCACTGAAACTAGCTGCTTACTACAGTCTGTTTGTGGGAGTGACAATTTTGTACTAGGAATGGCGCTCTGCTAAGAAAATAAATATACGAAAATTGATTCAGAATAAATTCACTGTTGTTAAATGCCTTGATAGCAGCGTTCATTATTCGCTCGATGCAAAGTATGCAATGTGGAGTAGCTTCTTTTGTTCGATAGATAAGTACTGGTACTTTATTCGTTTATTCGTTCTCATGGCTTGTCAGTTAGAAATTCTTTTCCTTTAGTTTAGCTGCAGTTGGAAATGGTTGGTTATTCAAAATGTTGCATTATGTATTCATGGAGTTTAAGTTGCAAAGATATATATATGTATATGTATATGTATATGTATAGTAGTCACTCATAATTTCCTTCCAGTATGCGGCCTGTTTTCAAAGTTGTGATATGTATTGCTGCTTCTGTTCGGATAGCAATAAAGATTTCATTGAATTATTTAGAATTTAAGCTCATTTAAGAAGACTTTAGTTTTTGCATTTGCATTTAAAAATAGTTGAAGGTTTAGTTTTGTAGAATTGAAATGTTATTTTATACTACTTTTATTAAATTGGAAGATTTGAATAATTTTCCCTGAGTTGCAGTATTTGTGTTTAATAATGCAATTACCAATTTATTAAGGTGATTGAATTATATTTGCTTATTTCATTAATATTTTTTATGCTCAGAATGAATTTGCTTGAATAAAAAGGGAAAAGGTTATATTTTGCGGCGTGTGCTTTAGAGTAGCTTTTTTCTTGAAGAAATCTGATAATTAAAATTGAAAAATTAATAATAGCATATTATTGTTATTGGTTTTTCAGGTACTTATCCCGTTGAGTCAAACGGATACTTCCAGCTTGCAACCCGGCAACACGATTTTACTTCCCATTCTGCCGACCCTGCTTCCAGATGGAAATGTAGAAATGCGCATTGCAGGGATGAATGTCGCTTTTCCGACGAATATGCATGAGTTTGGAACAGCGATGGAACAAATGAACGTTCAATCCAATATGGCATCTTCAGCTACTGTTACTGCCGCTGCGTCGCCTACAATTATTGTACTGATCAGCAATCAAACCGATAATCCACAACATCATCAACTGCAACAGCAACAACTGCAGCAGCAGCAACAGCACCAGCAACAGCAGCAGATGTCGCAGGCTGTCGCCGGTTCGTTGATTGATCAAATGAAGCAAAATTGTGGCCCTGCGCTCCCACCGCAAGCAGTGGTAATCAACGCAATGAATTTTGCAGCTAGCTGTCAGCCAGCGATTTCGAATACCGTAGCCGCGCATCCGAAAACTGTATTTTATTTGGAAGGTTCCGCCGGAGCCGTGACTTCTGAAACTGGTACCGTGTTTGCGGTGCCAACTGTTGCAGCTGGTGGTTTGAGTAATCAGCATCACCATCAGCTACTTCAGCAGCAACAGCAGCAGCAGCAGCAACAACAACAACAACAACAGCAACAACAACAACAACAACAGCGACAACAGCAACAACATCAGCAACAACAGCAACAACATCAGCAGCAGCAACAACAACAACAACAACAACAGCAACAACTTCAGCAACAACAGCAACAACATCAGCAGCAACAGCCGCAGCAGCAGCAGCAGCTTCAACATCAACCTCAACCCCAGCCGCAACCTCAGCAGCTTCAGCAATCACAACCAATGGTTGTGAACCATCAGCCAACCGCAGCCGTTGCCACAAGCGCGGTGGCACCAGAATCGTCGCCTACAAAATTGGCCAATATCGGACGTGGTCAACCAATATTGACGAAATGTGTTCGCGTACCCCAGGCCAGTGGTTCCCGAGATGGACCGGTCTGTCGCGCTGATGTAGCACCGAAGGGTAACTGCGAGTCGATGGTTTACCAGTGTGAATTTTGTCCATACACCAATCACAAGCGCTATTTGCTGCTCAGACATATGAAAAGCCACTCTGAAGAGCGACCGTTCAAGTGCACAGTGTGCGAGCGCTGTTTCAAAACAAACAGCTCGTTGCAAAATCACATCAACACGCACACAGGCACCCGGCCGCACCAATGCAAAGGATGTGAGCTGGCATTCACGACGAGCGGCGAATTGATCCGCCATATTCGCTACAAGCACACGTTGGAGAAGCCGCACAAATGCACTGAGTGCAGTTACGCTTCGGTTGAGCTGAGCAAATTGAAAAGGCACATCAGATCGCACACTGGTGAACGACCTTACCATTGTCCACACTGCAGCTATGCAAGTCCAGATACATACAAGTTGAAAAGACACCTCAGAGTGCATACAGGCGAAAAGCCATACCAGTGCGAGGTGTGCAATCAGCGGTTCACTCAGAGCAACTCGCTCAAGGCGCACAAGCTGATCCATTCCGGCTCTAGACCGGTGTTTCAGTGCAAATTTTGCCCATCGTCCTGTGGACGCAAAACTGACCTGAGAATTCATGTGCAAAAATTGCATACAGCTTCGGCACCGATTAAATGCAAAAAATGCGACAGAACATTTACTGATCGTTACACGTTCAAACTGCATTGCAAAGAGCATGACGGTGAGCGCTGTTACCAGTGTCATTTGTGCCCGTATTCAGCAATGGCACAGCGTCATTTGGAAGCGCACACATTACTCCACCACAGTGATAAACCATACAAATGCGTCGACTGCAACTTAAGCTTCAAGCAAGTTTCTCTGCTGAAACGCCACGTCGAATCGACTCATGCTGCTGCTAATCAGTTGAACGATAATTTGGCTTCACCGTCCACATCAGGTGTATCAGTTGCATCTGCATCTTCATCGTCGTCGTTTTCTTCCACTTCGCCTAATTCGTCAGCTAATTTGTTGCATGTCAGTGTTGAAGGTTGTATTAACCAGGACAGTAATAATAACAACACTACAAGTAAGAGTAATAATAAGAAGAAAAAGACTAAGAACAATAATGATAATAAGGATAAGAGTAATGGTGAACGATATGCAACGCAAGCGAATGTTGGAAGTCATCATCAGCAGGTGGAAAGTGTACATGATCTGCAGGCAGCATCGGCGGCCGCTCAGTCATTGGTGATGAACAGAAACGTCGACGATCATCTCGTAACATGTGTCGTCAAAGCAGAACATTTGGATGAAGATATTGATGAGTTGTACGATATGGATGATAAGGGACAGTCGGCTGCCATTCGATTTTCAGAATCGTTTGGAGCGTCGTCTTCGTCATCGTCATTGTTGCATTCAGAAAAGCTTGAGCAAGAAATAAAGAATGAAATGGGGGAAATCGTACTAGTAGGGATGAACCAGATTGGCTCCCTTGGCGGTGGAAGAATCGACACGCTCCACGGCAGCATAACCGAATTGAAATGCGCAGCACAAGCAACAAGTAGCACCACTGGCGGTGTTGCATCGGCGTTGCTTCAGCAGGGTATGGCGCAGTTTTCAGACTACGATCCTAAGAATGGAAAACAACAGCATGATGGTAATGGGAAACCGATCGTCGGTTGGTCCGGTCCTTGTTAAATGGAAACATTTTCAATCGATGGTGACATATCGCGTATGTGGGATTTTTATTCTGCTCAGTTGTCTTCAACTATAATGAGCAAAGTTATTTTGATGTTGTTTTAATAATTTTCTAATCTTTTTTTCTTCTTTCAGTTTTATCCAGTTGTCATAAAGTGGTAGCAATGGATAACCTGTGATTTGGCGTCTCTAAAAATTATTATGACTATTATTGTTGCTGGTTTCTTTTTGCAACCATGTTAGCCTGATCAGAGAAGCGTTTTTCCTTCTTTGAAATTTATATGATGTACTTTGGCAGTTTCGCACTGTTTGCAGTGCTCTTTTATTCATCAATGTGCACTGCTTTGCTGCTCATTTTCAGTTCTTCATTTTGATTCAGTTTGATTTATGTAAAGCTGGATGTGCGTGTGTATGGTCGTGATATTTCTAGTTTCTGGTTCACATTTCAACTTCATAATTAGATTTGTGAACAATGTATGAATATCTTTTTTGGAATGCTAAGTACGAACTATGTTTATTCATTTTCTCTATCTCTTAATTTGCTTTGTCGCATGTATTCATTAATTTTCAAAGACGACGACGGAAAGAACTTTTTCTTGGCTAAAACTGATTATTTGCTGGTTTTTTTTTGTCACGGTGTGGCTTCTCTAGGGTTTGATTTAATATTTCATGAATCGTAATACACCAATTATCATTTTTTCCTCATCGAAACAGTGTTAACCACTAGTTATTATTTGCTATTACTTAATTCCCCAAAGTGCGCTTCGGTGATTTTCTCATATTTATTGATCATCCCGGTTCTGTTTTATTACACACATAAATAGATCTTTTTTATACGTTTTCTGTACGTCAATTTACGTACATATACATATATATGCTTTCATTTTATAAGTGTGTATTTGTTTTGTTATGCATTTTTTTTACAAGAACGGCTTTTCTGTCTGTCACTTTATTATAATAACATGTTGCTTTTGAATCTTTATTTCTTTCTAAATTTTGACAATCATTGGAACGTGTGGCAGTTTTTTTTCACAAACAGATAATGCTCGGCTTCTCCTAGCATTTTCCTTTTTTTCAATTGAGTGCATTTTTGCTACGCTGTTTTTCTACATTGTTTAGGTTTGGTCGATAGGTAACTGTGCAATTTTCAATCTGGTAATTATTTCTAAAGATTAATCAAAATTATTTGGTGTACCCACTTTCATTGAGAAAATTGGTTCTTTCAGAAATTTCTGGATTGGTGTTCTTCTCTGCTGAGAAAAATTAATTTCTAATTAAGAGTGCATTTCACTTTTGCTCCATGCATTAACATATTTTTCTGAAGAATTTGTACCTGACGTTGCATCATTGCTAGTGATTGGCTAGCACAGCAATGGAATGAAGAAACCAATGAATATATATCAGTGTAGAATAAATTTTCTTCAGCATTAACTGTACTGCTGATGTATGTTCTGTAATGGTGGATTTTCTGTAATTTTCCAAAGTTCATGAATTAAAAACTATGCTGCTGCAATGCAAATTTTTACTGCACATCCACATCACGTCGAAAAGAGAAAAGTATGTGTTTGATAATGATAACTTACAATTACAGAAAATGTTTGGGAAATGAATGTACTCAAATCAGAATTGCTCAATCACTTACGCAGCTTGGTTTAAAAAACTGCTAGATGCTAATGAAATGTGGTGAAAAATGAAAGTATATTTTATTCATTCATATTCAGTTTACTACACTAGAAAAATAACTGCTCTTCAGAATATAATGGGCTAACGGTAAGCTGCCAAAAGCAGTAGCATTTGTAAAAGCATGGGAGAAAATCAATAAAATCTAGAGATTTCAGCACTACTATCTGAGCGTTTCAACATCTGACCCAGTTAGCAGAAAAATGAATTGTTCTTTTCATTAAAGTCAAACTACAATCTTTTATCATATTTTATTCAACACCATCACCAATCCCAAAACCGAAGCAAATTAATAATGTAAAAAGAATATTATCTAAGTATTTCGACGTAAATCTAGAATTAATTGCACTTTAGCTTCGGTCCTTCTTCTACGGATCATCCGACTTTAAGAATCTTAGTCTAAAATCAATAATTCAGTTACAAAGCTTTGTTACAACAATGCAGTGAAGCAATTGCTAATTGTGACTTGGAATAACAATTTATGGTGCCGAAGTTTAACTCATTTTCAAAGGAAGCAACCAAAAAAGCTGTTAACAGTTTACGTGGGCAACTCAGTTTACGCTGCTATACAGTATTATCTGGAAATTTTTATGAAACAAGGCTCTAGTACCTTGTTGACATACAGCAACATAAGAAATTCTGTGCTTACTTCGGAATTCAACGAACGAGGTCGGACGTCCGTCATCACTATCATCACTTATTTCATATTCATATCGTGGAAGAACTGCGATAGGTGGTGTGGGATATCGGTTCAGATCATCCCCGTAGAGTTCAATCACATCGAGAAATGTTTTCATAATCAACGTTGTAAAATAACAGAATAAAAGAGCCACAAAAATGTAGTGGCCCAGATATGCAGGTACGACAGGACGACCAAGCTCGTCTACCACTTTCTGTGAAGCCACTTCTTCTAAAGAGCAGTTGCAAGCTGCGGAGAGTCCAAGACAAATAACGAAAAAAGTGAACTTCATATTTCGTTCGAGAAGTTACTTCGCAAACTCTCAAGCCTAAAAAAGTAAGGAGAAGAAATCTTCATTTCAACCAGCAGAAATCGCAGGTAAGTAAAAGTTTTGATCTAAAATATACTTAAAACATTTAAAGTATTAAAAAATAGCATGCAGTGATATAATATACAGAACAGTCTGAAATAGATCAACGTATATGAAAACCACCTATCAACGCTGTCCACGGCAAGCCAAATGATAAACAAGAGCTAATTACTGTAAACAGCGAAGGGCACTACCGTAAATATATTAAAAATGAGGTGACAGGGGTCAAGATTTTATTTTATATATTCGGTGCTTTTTTAATTTTTGAAAATAAATAGCATTTATACAACTAGTTACTTTCATATATTTTTAAAGTTTAATTTCATAGTGAATTGTGCATTTAAATATTTTATGATTATGTTCATTTCAAATCTTCATGTTATTTATTTATGTAAAAAATTATTATGCTTTTGTTTTATGAAACCGTTAATTAATTTAAAATTTTAATTAATTTTCAATTTATTCACATAACATTAAGTAACATGTATGTAATATAATATGTAATGTATGTAATATACACTTGGCCGTGAGAAAGTACGGTAGTCGAAATCTCAGTGAAAATAAGAAAATGTATTGATTTTCTTGGATTGAACTAAACCCTAAGATAACTGAAAAATGACCGATCGAGGAGAATGTTCAGCAATTCAAAATAATTTTTTAAGTTAATTGATTTTAATAACATATTAAAGTTATTTTTTTTAATTTTGTTAATTGTTATTCAGTGGTGGATATTTTTCTGATTATTTAGCGATGAATTTATTTATTAATTATTAAAAAATTCTAATTATTTTCATTTTCCAAAGGTTATTATTAGACATTTAAAAAATACGATTGTACTGCAAATTCACAGTAATATTTATTGTAGTGTGTTTTTGAATCTCATTAACTGAATCAAATTCTTGGGTAAATTGTTTTGGTTTGCATTCAACTGTTAACTTTTAAACGAGAGAATTATTTTGAATTTTTTTTGCATCTCTCTTGCTCATATCAAATCATGCTTTCTCAAAAGGCTTGATATGCTACACATGTTTACTTAATGTCCAGTTTTTGTAACGTTATATGTAAGGAGTGTTTTTCATTTGTAGTCAAATTTTTTAATCTTCGCAAATCGGTTCTTCCAAACGTTGCATTGTTTGTTATATTTGTCCTGATGATGATGACATTCTTACATGCATTTCGTCTGAATTTGCAGTTAGAGCGGCTGCGTCTCTTTTGGCACTTTTAATTTTAGCTTTCTTAATTGTAAAACAAGCAATAAGGTGACATAATATGAATGGTATAATAGTGGTTGTTTTTTAGTTATTTGTTGCTTGTTGTTAGTTTCGACTCTGTTAATTTGTTTCTAGATGTTGTTTTTGTGAGGTTTTCACGCTTGGTTGCCTTGCTTGAGCTCATGATAAGTAGTTTTATTTGAATCTGATTTCACGCTTCAATAGCGCGTCAGAACGAAATTTCTTCATTCCCCGTGTTCATGAAGGCAGTCCCCTGGAAATAGTGTTACTATTGCGTAAGTTTGTTTATGATGAAAAAAGAAAGAGTATGCTGCGTTTATCACATTTTTTATAGTATGAATTGTATAAAATTTGCAGCATGAAGCTTTACAACTTTTAAAAATAAACACGTGCGCTTTCTACTCGTCAATTTTCCCAGCTCGTTTACAGGTCAACGCTTTTCGCTTATTCCCGAGTGCCTACCTGGTGTCGTTTTCTACTATCGTTTGTCTGATGTCAGTTTTATGTTGCATTCGTGCTATGTATTCAAAAGAAATAATAAAAAGTGGAATAATAGTTAAATGTAATGCGTAGCAGCAGCAACATGCTTGTAGTGATGATTATTATCATCGTTATTATTAATGTTACTTTATAAAATTAAATTGTGATTTCAATTTAATGGTTTATAATGCGTTTTCATTTCAATTGTTACATTTCATGAAAAAATATTTTTTGTATAATGTTGAACTAACCGTTTTTGCCATTTAAACTTTTCATTTATTTGGTATATAAGTTTACTCTTGAGAGTATTCTTTACTGAGCTGTTTTGACGATGTGCTGTTGAATGCCGTGCTTTGCTTTATACATTATGTGTTCAAACATCTAACACCTTGGTTGACGGAAAATATAACAGTTAGGAGCAGTATCCATTAGCAACCGAATTTCACAGTACTTTTCATCTGAAACTCAGGTATTAGCTTGAAAATTGGAAGTTCCTCTATGCTTACTTCCTTTTCATAGTAGTTGCATTGGTATAAATCATTTTTATATTTATTTGTATATATGTATTTATGTGCGCACACTTGCGTTTGGGTTATTTATAACTGTATCTATCATTAGTGATATGAGTTTTTTTTTCCTTGGTGCCATAATTATGCATCTTATGGAAACGATCAACCTGGTGTAGTAGAAGGGGATGAGGTTTACTTGAAATGTAAGCTAGTGCTTTGTCAAATTTCAGCATTTAATGGTGTGAAGGGTACTTTTTGTTCTATTTCCGCTAAGTTCCTGGTGTTTTGTTTTCCAGAAAAAATATTTCTCACATGATGAAAATAATGAGTGATATTATTTATGATGCCTATGAGAGTCTTCTGCATACCGTGCCTTCCATTCATTATTTACCCTGAAATTGATTAACAAATTGATGAAATAAATGAGTGAAGGAACATTTCAACCTGTAGCTATTTGAAATTATTCGATGTTAACGATTTCAGCACCTTGATCAAAGGTACAACGAAGTTATCAAAAATGTTATCCTTTAGGAGGTCATGATCTATATGGAAACTGCATGCTTAGAACCACACTGAGCACAGGATCTTTTGGATAGATTTGAAACAGCAATATGGATAGAGATAATCCACTGATGAAAGTGGGAAAGCATGAAAGTGGTATTTTTTACTTAGAACATGAGATTTTAGTATCTGAAGAGAATGCATGAGTAAATACTGAATATTCCAGTACTTCATCCTAGTACCGATTAACCCCCAACGAACTCTGCCTACTTTTTTTCATCTAAATTTTATTGGTTGTCGCTCTGAGGCGCGCAGCTAAATTTTATGGGTTGTCAGTCTGGTGGGATTCGGTTTCCTAGAAAAGGGACTGCTGAACTCTAAATTGCTTAAGCTAACATGACACGTCGGGGGCAACCACCTTGCAAATTCCTAAGCGAATAGCATGCTTCAATTCAATGAAATTTATTTGCGTGCATCAGAGCAGCAACCAATGAAATTCACTGCGAAAAAGTAGGCGTTCGTTGGAGAAATTAGGTCTTCCCCATTTACCATATATGATAACGTAAATTGCTGTTGCTGAAACATTCTGTATGCGGAATGGCATCGTTGGTGATTACTTGGCATAAGAATAATAAAATGGAAAGAACAGTAAATTTAATATATGTATCACTGTATAATAAATTTTCTTCTGCATTTAGTGTTGCTATATGTTGTGTAGTGTTGTATTTTCCTTTTCAAAACACATATTGGCATAAAGGCTTTCCATTATAATTTCAGTTGTACACAGCATATCCCAATGACGATGGAAAGACAAGCATTTGCGTGAACGTGACCAACTGCAATTGCAGAAATTATTAGGAAATAACGCGCTCAAGTTTAAAATTATGTATTGTGCTATAAGAATTACTGTTTGATAATGTAGAAATATGTTGAGGAAGTTTTCTAGATGGAACCACACACTACGATATACTTGTATTCTGCTTCACGCTTGAAAATCAACCGCTTTGGAGTGTATTGTGACCCATAAGCCCATAAACCGAAAGACGGTTATTGTAAATAAATAAGTAAAATTTAATTATATAATCTGTCTAAGTATTTTTTATTTATGCATTCTATATTGGTGAAGTAAGTAAAACAGAGATGGCAGAGCGAATCGTTCCCATGACTGTAACAAATCGTATCTGAATTTTATGAAAATTGAAAACTTTGCGTATAACAGTTAAAACGTGGACTTGCAAAAATGAAAACTTTTCCGTTATATTGAGCTTCACTGTTAGCGTTGTAAAAATTGTTTCATGAAGCATTCATAAATTTTTTTTGATAAAATCATTTTTATTTAATCGTATTATTACTGAAATGTGGTTAATTTTTAATTAGCTCTGGATACTTTTGAAAACGTTTATAGTAAGAATGCATATATTTCCAGTTTTCTGTTTGGGATATGGTCTATTGAATTTACAGCTGAGTATATTATTGCCCTTTATGCGCTTTCCATTAGTGACATGAATCACCTAGGTTCGCTCTAAAGTATAAATTTTTCTTATTCTTCGAACCAGTACATTGAAACATTATAAAACTTATTTCATATTTTAATACAATCAGCAACGCAGAATATAAGTATAATAATAATTAAGAATGTATTTCAAATAAACTTTTTGTTACGATTATAGAAATATAGAAATACGATTTCTTTTCAGATGACCTTCTAACGTCGTTTTTTTCTGCGTTGATCTTCTTGGTCTTTCATGAGTTGTAGTCTGCAAGAAAATCATCGTGTAAAATTCTTGTTCAACTATTCAAAGAAACAATTGTTTACTGCAATTTCAACTAAATAATTACACTGAGAAAGTTATATGATTTTTAACCACATCAATAGGAATACTTAATACTTTCAGTCAGCAATTGAAGATGTGACGCTAATATCGAATGCGTTTAGTATTTTCAGGAAGCCAGGGTGCAATAGCAAGTTAGCAAAGACAAAAACTGAATCAATTTATGCTTACCCATACATACTACAACCGCATTCTGCTTTTCAGTGTTCGCTATACTAGCACTTTCCACAGCGGCATTACTACGCCCTTTTACATCAGTATTATTATTTGCAGTAAAAATCATTACGACGTCCATTAAATTTTTCAGAAACACAACGAAAAAAACAATGGCCACAACTGTTAAATAGCAAATTGAACCGTTCATATAGCGGTTTATTACATGGCCCAAATAGCATTTGTTCTTCAGTTCAGGAATCAATTCGTTTTGATCAGAAGAGCTGCTGCATGCCAAGCACAGTTCCAATGAGATAATGAATGCGACTACAGGCTTCATAATTCTTTTGAGAAGTTACTTCGCAAATTCTCAAGCCTAAAAAAGTAAGGAGAAAAAATCTTCATTTCAACCAGCAGAAATCGCAGGTAAGTAAAAGTTTTGATCTAAAATATATTTAAAACATTTAAAGTATTAAAAAATAACATGCAGTGATATAATATACAGAACAATCTGAAATAGATCAACGTATATGAAAACCACCTATCAACGCTGCCCACGGCAAGCCAAATGATAAACAAGAGCTAATTACTGTAAACGGCAAAGGGCATTACCGTAAATATATTAAAAATGAGGTGACAGGGGTCAAGATTTTATTTTATATATTCGGTGCTTTTTTAATTTTTGAAAATAAATAGCATTTATACAACTAGTTACTTTCATATATTTTTAAAGTTTAATTTCATAGTGAATTGTGCATTTAAATATTTTATGATTATGTTCATTTCAAATCTTCATGTTATTTATTTATGTAAAAAATTATTATGCTTTTGTTTTATGAAACCGTTAATTAATTTAAAATTTTAATTAATTTTCAATTTATTCACATAACATTAAGTAACATGTATGTAATATAATATGTAATGTATGTAATATACACTTGGCCGTGAGAAAGTACGGTAGTCGAAATCTCAGTGAAAATAAGAAATGTATTGATTTTCTTGGATTGAACTAAACCCTAAGATAACTGAAAAATGACCGATCGAGGAGAATGTTCAGCAATTCAAAATAATTTTTTAAGTTAATTGATTTTAATAACATATTAAAGTTATTTTTTTTAATTTTGTTAATTGTTATTCAGTGGTGGATATTTTTCTGATTATTTAGCGATGAATTTATTTATTAATTATTAAAAAATTCTAATTATTTTCATTTTCCAAAGGTTATTATTAGACATTTAAAAAATACGATTGTACTGCAAATTCACAGTAATATTTATTGTAGTGTGTTTTTGAATCTCATTAACTGAATCAAATTCCTGGGTAAATTGTTTTGGTTTGCATTCAACTGTTAATTTTTAAACGAGAGAATTATTTTGAATTTTTTTTGCATCTCTCTTGCTCATATCAAATCATGCTTTCTCAAAAGGCTCGATATGCTACACATGTTTACTTAATGTCCAGTTTTTGTAACGTTATATGTAAGGAGTGTTTTTCATTTGTAGTCAAATTTTTTAATCTTCGCAAATCGGTTCTTCCAAACGTTGCATTGTTTGTTATATTTGTCCTGATGATGATGACATTCTTACATGCATTTCGTCTGAATTTGCAGTTAGAGCGGCTGCGTCTCTTTTGGCACTTTTAATTTTAGCTTTCTTAATTGTAAAACAAGCAATAAGGTGACATAATATGAATGGTATAATAGTGGTTGTTTTTTAGTTATTTGTTGCTTGTTGTTAGTTTCGACTCTGTTAATTTGTTTCTAGATGTTGTTTTTGTGAGGTTTTCACGCTTGGTTGCCTTGCTTGAGCTCATGATAAGTAGTTTTATTTGAATCTGATTTCACGCTTCAATAGCGCGTCAGAACGAAATTTCTTCATTCCCCGTGTTCATGAAGGCAGTCCCCTGGAAATAGTGTTACTATTGCATAAGTTTGTTTATGATGAAAAAAGAAAGAGTATGCTGCGTTTATCACATTTTTTATAGTATGAATTGTATAAAATTTGCAGCATGAAGCTTTACAACTTTTAAAAATAAACACGTGCGCTTTCTATTCGTCAATTTTCCCTGCTCGTTTACAGGTCAGCGCTTTTCGCTTATTCCCGAGTGCCTACCTGGTGTCGGTTTCTACTATCGTTTGTCTGATGTCAGTTTTATGTTGCGTTCGTGCTATGTATTCAAAAGAAATAATAAGAAGTGGAATAGTAGTTAATGTAATGCGTAGCAGCAGCAACATGCTTGTAGTGATGATTATTATCATCGTTATTATTAATTTACTTTATAAAATAATGTTTTTCAATTGTTGTTTTTTAGTCATATTTTTTCAGTGCTTTTAGGGACGATTGCATTTGGCATTTCAATTTATTTCCTATGAAAGTTTGCTGTTGAATTTTCTTTTCATTAATGTTTGAATACTTTGAAGTTTCGTTTGTTACGTGGTTACTACGTGACTGATATTTTGTGTAGTATCATTTATTTTGAAAATAATTCTCATTCATCAAGTTTAAAATAAATTGAATTGTATATTTTGCCCATCGAATATGGATTGCCTAAACCCTGAGTATAATGTTTGAGTATGATATTAATGAAAATTGAGTACGGTATTAAAGAAACATAGTATGCTTTTTTTGTTCAATGAAATACTGCTGATCACAATTCTGTTTAGTTATGTTGAAGAATATTTTATGAATACTTTATCAAATAGGAGAATATTTAAATTGCTGGAAGCGCTGATAGTGAATTTTTGCTAATGCCGCTTAGCACGTTTTGTAGGGGAAAGGATTTTTGTTTTGAAATTCTGAAATCTAAAATGCTGAAAATCATGTTCAGCGTATTTCAGGCATTTGAATTTTCACTAAAATGAAACTAGCTCTCTTGATATTTATTATTGTCTTTGTGATTTTCAGTTTTTTATTAAACGTTTCGATGATAGTTAACTTTCATTTTCTCTGATGTAACTTTCTCTTCTGCTTTGTATGTTTTGCTGTCTGTTGGTTCGCTGTCATTGTTGAAATAAATTTTATCGACTTATAATTCCCATGCATTACATTTTACTGGTTCTTATTTTAATGTTGCACTGTTAAGTATTTTTATTTGGAAATCATGACCGAACCTCTCTAATGAGCACGATAATACTGAAAAGTAGGTGAAAGTACTCTCATTGGCTTATTTGGTAATAGCATTTCATCCACGATTACTGCGCCCTCTATATGTCAGTTTAGGTATGGATGTGTTTGATTAGTTGCTTTCGATTGCGTTACGTTAAATAGTCCCTTCTGATTATAGGCATGCTTCATTGTTTAAGGCTTCAAACAATTATTAATTTGCTTTATCATACACTACTTTAATACATATGATACAAATGTGAAGTCACAAACACCATCAAATCCGTCTGCTTGACAATTAGGGCAGTGCAAAACCAGAAAAACAATACTGTTAAGAAATTGTAATTCCCCGAATAATAAACATCGTTCAGAAATCACTGCACTGTACTAAAATGTGCACTTTTATAGTGATATTAAGAATTATTTCAGCTGTAGGAGAATCCATTTCCAATTTCAATTACTATGAGTGTGAGAACAATTGATTACACGGTCAGTTGACAATTGTTGGTCAGTTTTCTCCATTTGTATCCTCTGACGGCTGTTTTTTGCTGATAAATTCAACTGTATACTTTTTTAGCTTGTTGTCAGATGGATCCAATCCGCTCAAAATTGCTGTAACAGTCACGTCACCGCATGACGATGGACCAAGAAGCTGCTGCGAATGTTCTACCGCGATGTGATATAAATAATCTTCCTCATTAGGGAAATCCTTCTGGCATGTAAGGCAGTAAGCACCGTTAAATTCAGCTACATTTTTTGTTCGTTCAGAAATGCGTACACAGCGAATCAATTTTGAAAATTTGCCGTTATGTTCAAATACAAGATGTTGAAACATTTCCTCAAGAGCGTTGTGTTCTTTTTCACATACTGGACATTTATCAAACGATGTGACTAAAAGCTGCTGCACATTATCTGCTGGTGGTGGCTGAGATGTAATTTTTGGCAATCGTCTTGCAGAATTCTCCCATTCTGGACCCCACTCCAGCATTGGATTTAATGCTGACGGATCACCAAAAAAGCTCACTTTAAATTTCTTCTCCTTCATCTTGCTACCATATTCACGCTGAGCTTTCCTCTTTCTTTGTCTAGATGATTTATTCGACCTCTTCAGTTGTTTCTCCTTCTTCCTTCTCACCCTTCCAACGGTGAGTGATGGTCGTGAATTCACAGAACCACTACCACTCCTTGACCGGTTCCTTCCTTCTTTAACTGATTTGTCTGATGACAAACATGTTGATGAATCATGCAGAACATCATTTATCACAGATGACATCGCCTGCACTGATTTATATAATACTTCTGGATTCACCTTATCTTTCTTCGATCCTACAAACATATTCACGTTTACGCAACACTTATTCAAGTAAAACAGAAGACAAATATTCTCTGTTTGGAGGCTAGCTGAGCCTCCATCCAGAATTACTTATATTACTGGTACTTTCTGAGTAAGATCCAGCAGATTCACGCCTACTCATTGCGCTGCATTTTTCAATTGTGTGGTAGATAGTTTCTTCAATTGCAGCCATTCGATCTGATGATACATACTTCGCTGAATTCTTTCCTGCATTTGAAGTAGCTCTTATTTTAGCATTTTCTTCCCAGCTCAGCGAACTGTAATCAGTTCCCTGTAAAATATATTTAAAAATACATTAACTTACAAAACCTATATATAAACGAAGGAAAAATCACGTTCTGAAGAAAACATTATCCTTAATTGATTTGAAAAGACATAAATACGCATATAGAATAACTGCACAATATAATATCAATCAACATGCACTTACATCTATTATATAAAATCTAGTCAAATTAGCATTTAAATATTAAAGTAAGCAACTAATAATCCGGATCGATGTTAAATTTGATCCTGCATTATTCATACTGTAATTTGCATACTGTACAACCTAGAATTATCAAATGATTCAATGAATGGAATATATCACATAACAATGATCATTTAAAAAGATCTAAAATTTTCAGTTTTCTGAAAACATGTTGAAACAAGTTACAAACATTATAAGTGGAAACAACAACAATTCCATTTATAACTTTTCATATTTAAGATAGTAGACAAATAATGCATTATATTAACAATTAAAAACACTAAAGTACTCAACTATTTTCGATAGTTTAACTTTGCTCCTATAACCATTAATGGAAAACAGCTAAATTCAAAATTACTAATTAAAAATAAACTTATTTTCAAAGTGTCACAACATATTTAACGAAAATATGCGCGTCAGTAAAAAACTTCATTTCAAAAGCGTGATAAAATAATAAATAATAAAAATCCTACAGGTTTTGAGATATCGAACACCCCTTTCTCCTGCATTAAGGAATACAGCTCTGTTAGCAAAGCCGAGACTATTCTGTCGTTGTGCATCTTTTTCTTGTGGTCAGCCAGACGGTTCTTCGTTAACAAGTAACGACCACACAATTCACACTGATTATAAGTACGTTTTGGATCGCCATGCATTAGTCTGTTATGCAAAAGAAGATCATCCTGACTCTTTAATGAAATTGCGCATCTGTAGCACATGTAATAAACTTCTTTCTTGCGTTTAGTTGAAACCACACGATTCATTTCCACTCTAAATAACACTTTAGATTAATAAAAGTGAACACCTACATATTAAAATTCTAAAATTGTTTGAAATAAAAATTAATATGAAAATGCAAATCACTATTTCACAAAAACTCATTTAATGATTTAATACAATAAAGTTTCTTGTAGATTTACTTTTGGAATTTACAAAACAAAAATCCTTCTCTCAATGAACTGCGATAGTTAAACAGAAAACTTAATTATATCCCATATTCATAGCATTATACATATCAAAAATATTACTAGATAATTTTAAGAATTAAAGATTAAATTACAACGAATTGAAAACAAACTTTGATTGCATAGTTGACATGCTGATTGCTACTTTCGGCTTGCTTTGATACTGAAATTTCGACCACTATAGCTGCTTGCAATTTTCACGAGTTATTTCGTTTCTGAATAAAGCAAATGGTTCTATTTTTGATACTGTGTATATGAATAAAAATTAATAAAGAAAATGCACTTTAAAATAACAGAAACGATTTTAAATAAAATTTCAATATATAAGCTTAACTTAATTCAAACCAGTTGTTCTGAAATGAAATTTTAAATTTAGTTAAATTCCTTACTGTATTCACTTTAATATTTATTTACCTAATTAAATGTCAGTCACCTAACTTAAAAATTTTAAATCTACAATAAACAGCCTTGTTATCAACAATTCGACGTTGATAATCGTCGATTATCAAGTTAATGGTGACTGTACTGATTTCGGTGGAAAATTCAATTCTACCTTCGACGGAATAACTAGGTTGCGCCGATCAACAATGGACTTACGATAAGTCAATTTAATTAAAATTAGGAGACGTCGCTCAAAGTAAGGTAAACAGAAAGCTGTTTCTCGAGCGTAATGATCAGAAAAGCTAATGCGGTGGATCTATTTATTGGTCACAATTACAAATACAATATAAAATTCCAACACGCTCGTCACAGTAGCAACTTTTTGTACACGCTTCAAATTGGTATATTCTCTCATTTACAGTACATATTTATTGACAGTTAGGCTTTACTCAAGTTTGTACTGCTGGCAACAATTCTATTAATGGCAGCCGTTAATAAATTACTGATAAAAAGTTGGATTAGACAGAGTTGTAGGATATTGTAATTGAATTAAATGAACGTATTAAATAAATAAATAAATATTTATATATAATTTGTCCTATAATTTTAAATTATTCAGGCAAAAATAAAAGAAAGTAAAGTGTTTCAAATTTTGGTACTGCAGACGCATAGAAAATATCTGATTGAAGTGCAATTTTTTTCAGTCTAATTTGAGAATGAAACCTAAATATTCCAGAACCTTAAGTATTCAATTAGAATTCAACAAAATTTATGAGCATAACTGAATTTTACAAAATGTAATGTAAATTTTCCCCTTACATTAATCACTGTGTGGGATTTAAGAACTTGATTAACATTTATCTACTGTATTTTTTGTAGTTTTTAATATCGAATTATTTCTTCAATGTTATTGCAGTTTATTTAATTTATATTCACCTGATTTGATTTGCTTTATTTTTTTTATTATTTATATACACTTGTGCTGTTTCATTGCTGCTGAAAATATATCTATTTTTTACAAACGAAAAGTAATGAAAAGATGATATATCGAAAGCTCTACTTAAGCAATTATTAAACTGATCTGTTTATTCAAGTTGATCTTGCTTTGCATTGTTTACGGGCGCTGTTGAATGTAATTAAAAGAGTGTAAATGTTCTTTTTAAAATAACTTTTAAGCTGTGTAACTTTTTACATATGTTTGTTGTTTAATTATATCAAATATTAGATAAAGTTCTTAAGATTGCAGCAAATTATTTTGATGCTTCTAACTGGATTATTTTATAAAAATGAAAATTTCTTTTTACTGTATGATTTATTTGTATTTATTTATTTATTAAGTGTTGTATTTTTTCTGGTTTGACAGTGTTTACTTTCAATTTTAAAGTTTCTTGAAAACTTGACTTTGTTCTGTTTGCATTGAATAAGTTACTGAAAATTAATTATAATTGAGAAGCTTAAGCAAATCTATTATTATATGTTATGCCTAACATGATTTTTTTGCAGGTGGATTTTCAAGCAGCATGGCTTTCCTATATAGATGTGACTGTTTAAATGCTGTAAATATTATTTCCGGCTAAATGTCTTTTTTTAGGCTGAAAACGAACTGTGTTTTACTGTGTTGCTGATGTCTGTATGTATCTAATGAAATGCTAAATTACAATCTGAATGATTTGATTGATTTAGTCTAATCGACTTTGCAGTTATGATTCATCATTAAGCAACTCTGAAGATGAGGAAAGTATAAAGATTGATATAAACGATAAAGCCAAGTAAGTTGTTTACTGCTTTATTGCTGTTATAACTTAAAGACAATTTTGCAAACATTTTTATTTTAAATAAAGAGTGAAAAATTTTTTATTTTAATATAATATTGTTAAATCAATAATTTTTCTTTGTTACTTGCTTTGTATTGTAGAATTTCGACGTGAATTTTATAACTGTTTTATTATCGTTTTTATTTTTGTGTTTTATGTTTTTAGGCAAGCAAATCCGACGCAACAAAAGCAGAAAGATGAAAGAAAATGCCGAGATGACTATGGAAGCAGAGAAAGCCGAAGCAAGGAACGCCGTGATAGTGGACGTGTATTGCATCGTTCACGTCGTTCTCGCAGTCCTCCTGATCGAACGCAGTACCGCTACAGAAATTATTCACAATCACGAATTTGCGGTTTGGCCCGTCGAAGGTAGAAAGGATAGAAAGATAACTGAAGTTCATTGCGTATGATTTTTATTTTCAGAATACCTGAACGTGGCGATGATTCTTCTCGCAACCGACATCGCACTTTTGCACGTGAATATCAGCATCGTAAATAGGCATTTGTCTTACAATTCCAATGATATTGAATATTAAAATTACGAAATTTAAAAATAAAAAATTCTTTGCATGCATTTCAATTTGATAATAGTTATTTTATAATTTTTCCTTAATCGTTCAATTTTCTCCAGCAAATAATGTGTAATATTTGCTGATTAGGACGTGAATGTGATGAACACCATCTCTGTGGAAATGAGAAACAACGATCACGAAGTGAATGCAGCAGTGATGCGCTGATCAGGCAGAGTATATCCGAAAAGTTGATGAAAAAAGTGAATGAAAGAAAATTACTCTGGAAAGGAAATAACAGCACGGTGAGTTGACATTACAGTTAGAGCACCGATTGCCTTTTTGAACTGCATGAACGTAGAAAGAAGTGTTTTATAAAAATTTTGATGCCCTTGTCATTTTCATGTTTTCCATGAATAACTTTGTGAATTAAGGCTAAAAAGCATTGGGAAGAAGCTTTATCAACATGTGAGGATAAAAAATCCGTGGAGAAGTTTCGTAAACTGATTGGCATGAAAGATGGTAATGGGAAAGAAAAGGAACCTGGCACTAGCAACACAGAAGATGCGTCTTCTGGTAGAAAGCAGGAAGAAATTTTTAATAACTTAAGTAAACAGTATGAAATGGCTCGACTATCAACGCACACTCGACGTGGTTGTGGACTCGGTTACACATCTTCACCTTAAAATCACTTAGAGTTGGGCATGCGATGCTGCCTACTAGTGGAGTAGTTCTGTATATTTTTTCTAATGAAATCTTTTTAACCATAAAAGTATATGTATCCAGGTATGTAATATTATTATAGTAACTGCTTATAATTATGATAATTATAAGATTCTTATATTTATTAAATAATTAATTGATTCACAAAAATAGAACTGTGGGTATTTTATTTTCAAATAAACGCTGCTTGTGTACATAAATGGTTTCTGCGCAGTACAATCTGGACACGAATGAATGGAATTATGCAACATTTTACGAGCTATATTAATCTTTCTGCTGTTTTCTTATAAACTTGATAAAAATTTCTAATACGTCTTCTTTATAATCAATGTTGTGCACATGTAAGTTTGCATTGCATTGACAGATTGTTAGCAAAACAGTTGGCTTTTTAGGAAAAGGGAAATCCAGCGTTTTTAGTGCATCATTCTGCCCGACGATGATTGTCAAGTTGCTGTGTCAAATTTAGTTTGTAAAGTAAGTTACAGCATGCTTCAGTATAATTTGTAGATCAAAATTTGTAATGAATACTGTGCTTTTGAAATTATTTTCTTATTAATTTTTGCAGTTTCAGCTAATATTATTGAAATAGAGTCGATTGAGGTTTACTTTGATACAAGTTTTACAGTTCAATCGGATGAGTATATTTTTATAGATAGAATATTTCAGAATTTTTATTTCTTTTGTTTAATAGTTAACATTATTTTATTGTATGGATAAAGCATAAATATCAGCAGCTCTGGTGAGCGGTGCACAAGAAAATCTGCTGAAATTTTGAAGAGATTTTTTTATTATTTAGTCTATTGCAAGATCGGGCTGAGATTAGATAGAAGCAGGTATATAAGATTTAACGAAAAACCATCACTCGAAGCTAGCGATGAATGTTATTTTAGAATAACATTGAACGATGTGAGCAGTATGGTAATAAGTAAATACTGGGAAATTTATGAAAACATTTTTCCAGTTAAAATATTCAGTCTTTTGTTAATTGCTCTATTGCTTCTATTAAGCGAATGAAATAAATACAATTTTAAACGGGGAAAGAAAAGCATAAGGAAATTTTGAAAAATCAGAATGTACTGATGGAACGTTATCATCACTATAAATAATATGTGATATAATGAAGTAATATTATTGATTGAAAGAAGGTATGACATGAAGATAACTGTTCATAAATGAGTACTCTTTAATCATTACATAAAAAAATGGTGTAGCATGCAAATAATTTAAAAATTGTAAATTGATTCAGTAGTTTATACCATGATCTCGCTTCAGAATCATTTTCAGCTTTCCAATAAACAGGTTGTACTTTGGTTCTTCTTCATAATTCATTTTACTAACGGTTTCATATATTTCAGTAAATTCTTTAGGCAAATTCTTTAACCACTTTGTTGATCTGAAGTTCTTTCTCTTGATTTGACCGCAAAGCTTCATATTATTCTTATAACGTTTCCATGGCAGGAAACCCCCGTAGAATTCAACGACCATGTAAAACCACGATATCAGGTCATCATGCCGGCCAAGTTCCTTTTCATCAAAGGCATTCGGTGATGCGTATTCCGGGGTTCCATAAAAGAGTGGAGCCTTACGCGCTGGACGCAGTGAACCGTCTTTGAAACGGTACTGCCTCGCAATACCAAAATCGAGAAGGTAAATTTTATCAGCGCTTCCTGTGAATTCAACTGCAAAATTTTCGGGCTTTATATCTCTGTGGATAAAGCCTGCTTCATGTACTTCTCTGATCACTTCAATGCATTGAATACTAATCTTGAGTGCATCCACAGGAGGCAGGTGTTTGCCACGAAAAGAATTTTTGTAATCTTTCAAGTTTTCTCCAGTGAGATTCATAATAATATAGTTGACATCGTTGTCGCTTCCGCAAGCAATTAGCTGACAGATACGTGAGCTTTTGCCCTGAAGTGCAGACAAAATTTTAACTTCTGTCCGCATCACTTTTTTGCCCTCACTTCCCATCTGAACCTGTAATTTAAAAAAATGTTGGACAAGGAACATTGGTCTGATACAAAATTTTAAGTACAATCATGTGAGATTTAAAATTTCATCAATTTTCAGTACATTGCATTTGGAAAATGCAAAAATAATGTATAATTTAATTTCATTCAAAACGTGATTTCATATTATTCATAATACAATGAACACACATTTTGGTTAATTGTTATATAATTTATGGATACGTTATCAGCTAGAAATATATACTTTTTTACCTTTGCAGCGTAACGACTTTCTTCATCACCCACTTCTGAAACTTCGTATACGGTTCCGAAACCGCCCGCACCGAGACGCTGAAGTATCTGCCACTTGTTATCTATCACATCCGGAAAATGAAGATTATTACAAAGCATCGGCATGAGCCGCCACACAGCAAACAAAACAGCAATGAAATGACTGAGTTTTCTCGTGAGCTTTAAAAGTAACTTGTATAAATTAAAAAACGGAGTGCAGGTTTTAAATTTAAAGGTTTGAGTAACATACTGTACATACGTAAAATGGAATCATTATTTTTTAAAAGAAATATTGATAGTAAATATAAAATAACTTCTGTAATACAGAATTATTTGAATTATGAGAGTTGACTTAATATATTTATAATGGCTAGTGACAACATATATGCACAAAATATAAATGTGAACAGACGACAAATTTTCATTGTCGAAATAGAAACCTAATATACATGAATAATGATATAAACACTGACCAACAGTGAATATTAATTAAGAGACAAAATTAATTAAATGCTGTTCAGAAAATGTATTTTCTTGTATCAAAAGACGGTGCATTAAAATTTATTGGAATTTTTTAGAAAAAAATATAAGGATAACTTATAGCAATTTCAACGAAAAATTACAAACCTTTTAAACGTATCTAAAACAGTAAAACTACAGTTATGATATTTTTGAAAATCTGTGTTTCAGGTAGTTGAATTAAATCGATTAGAGAGATTTGTTAAGCATTTCCAATCTTGTCATCACAATTCATGATAGCTTGTTCATTCGGATGCTATCTATCAGTTGGGACTATGAATGAGTAAGGAAAACAAATGGTAATAATATATTGAAAAAAATTTTAAAATTAGGCATAAAAGTTTATTTTATTGCTTTTCAATTTTTACGAGCAAGAAATGTCAATTCTAATATCAATTGCTCCTGCATATTCTTTTGTAGGTAATACAGTATCCCTGAAATTCAAAATTTCTTCCTTAAAGAATTAAGTTAGATACTCGCGATTCAGAAATGAAATTCATCTAAAATCCCTATGAGTTTACATATTTGATATAAATTTACATTTTTTACTCTACAATTACTGCATGTGTTTCAGTGCGTTTTAGCAAATTTTTTATTCGACCAAAGATACGATGTTATTGCAAATTAGATAGCAAGCAACAAAGAAAGCATAAAACTTGCATAATATTGTCAACATCTTCAAAGAAACATTTTTCTTATTCGTTACATTTTTAAAAAGGTAAGGCCATTTCCTTTATTATAATTATGAATTGTGAGGAATAGTGAATATTAATGAATAACTCCCAATAATTAGCAGTTATGTTAGCAATTTTGTTTTACCAGATTGTGATAAATGATAAATAAATAGAAATAAGTAAGACAAGTATTTTACTGGCTTTAGAATTACATATCGTCGTTGAGTTTTAAGAAAGTTCCGCATAGGCAGTTTGCTTGTGTTATATGATAGTCATTTAACTATTTTTGGAGTCTGTTTATTTAAAATGTACTGGATAATTCTTGCTGCAGCTTCACACAACATGTTAAAGTGACATATTGAATTTGATCAAAAGATCAGAAAATTTTGATGCAAAAGATTTCATAGAAAGGATGCTTATTTACCAGTAAATGAAACCGTTGAGCATAATAAAATATTACTGTTTTATAATTCTTGAAATTTCATCTTGAAAGTTATCGAATAATCGCATTAAGTAAATATATTATGAAATTTTATAATAGCAGTGCAATATAAATGAATAATGTCATTTGTTTTCACATTTAACGTGACTGCCCATATTAATTTATATTTTTTTTGTCACGCTGAGAATAAGCTTTCCAAAATAATATGAAATTAAACATTGAAGCTTTGTGCAACGAGGCGAGGTTGTTTAACGCATTGGTTTTCAAAATTATGCTTTTCAATTTTCACGAAAAAGTTGTCCTATGAAAAATGACACGCTTGCTTGCTTGCTTAACGTTATTTGCTGTGGCCTGAGCAATATTCATGAAGTGAACTTCAGTTTAAGCAATTACACGTTATGGGCTTATCGTTGTTAAAGATTATTTCTTCCACCGGAAAACAGCTTGTTACTTCGTATTACTTCTTTTTCGTATTTACAAAATGATTAATTGTAACATTGATAAGCGCAAACTGAAGATGGTTTACATAGTTTATAACATAATTAATGTTGTCATTGTTTATGAATCATTAATTATTCTTGGAGAAGGAAAGGTTATTTTTTTTACTGAGTTTATTACAAATGGAAAATGTAAAATTCCAAAATGAACGTAAAAAATGTTCAGTAAATAGTTTAAAAGAATTTGCATCGACTTAAATGTTTAATATCAATCTAGATTTTTTCCGATTGTTTTCAAGGGGTGTATTTATATTAAAATCATTTATAATTAATTGTTTTATTGTATATTTTCTGCGAAATGTATTTTTTCCGTTTTTAAAAGTGATTTTTTCAATCCAAAATACGAAGACTTAAAAAGCAATTATTGAATAATTTTTTACAAAGCTTATAAGTATAATAGTTTGTCGATTATAAATGGGATAGATGTAAGATGTTTTAATATTTGCAAGTATTGGTCATTCTACTTTGAATTTCTTATATCACATTTTCAAGATGTGGATGAAAATAATTTTCAAGAATTAAAATGATTTGAATATCTATTTTTAGTTATATTTTTAATAAAATTTTGTACTCTCAGCTATTTCTGACCAACCTCTTTGGGTTTTATAGCACACATAAATATGAAAATCTGTGAATTCTGTGTCCTGGAAAGTAGTTGTTTCATCACATCTGTCCAGTATAGTATGCTTCATGAGAAACCTGGCATAGACAAATCAATAGTACCATACTTTGGTCACCATCCTGCTATGTTTATGAAAGGTAAGCTGATTCGCCTTCGCTACAAAGTCTGAATGCTGTATGGCTGCAGTGCTTACCCTTATAACATTATTATTTATCAGGCAAAAAAATGTGAAGCATTGTACGCAATCAGGAACGGTGCGGATAAGTTTGTAGTAGTTCGCTACTAATCTCTTATCGATATAAATCAATTTCTTTAATTTTTAGAGGAAAAAATGTTTTTTCGAAAATTCAAAATTTCGTGGGCTAGAGACTTGGTTGTTTTTGCGAAAATTGGCGACCATGGCTGCTTGGCATATTCATTATTATATCGAGAATAGACCACTCATTCAGCTGGATTTCGTCGCCATGTTGTCCTCAGCTTGCTACAGTCACACCGAAAAGCACCACTAACATCAGATTCAGAATTTCGGTCGCAGTTACCTGACATCCGGATTCAGGGTGTAAGCCATATGGTTAGCGCACGACCACAAGGGAGTATGCAAGAGAATAAGTATGCACACAAAACACAAAGGACATGTGCAAAACTGCAGTGTTCGTCTACACGCAGAGCAGAACAATCAGTTCTTCCAAATGTACCACAGTATCAAAGAACAACTCCCATAAATCTTTATATGTGCATGTTTTGCCAACTACTAGGAAGATTTATATTTTCTGTACAATAAAAGCAATGCTTCTCCTATGTGTAGAACATTTTTGTCGAGAACTTATAAGTTCAAAAACACTAAAAGCATGTTTCCACTAAATTCAAACGATTTAATAATTGCATGGTTCATTACCAAATACAGTTTCGCGTAAACTAACTTCATATACATCTTCAGTAACAGGTAATCGATAATTTTTTCAGAAAATTGATGAAATATTCAGTTCGGACTTGTCACATTTACAAATAGAAACAACCCCACATTGGATTAAAATTGCATTTACATATTATTATTTTGACTAATTCTTATTTCTGATCGTATTCAGTCAAGGAAATAGCGTTAACAAAAATTTGAAATTTTTTGGATGCTGTAATTTGTAAACAAAATTCAGGAACAAATGTTTTTTAAACAAGAACCTGTTTTTGCTCAAAATATTGTGGATTTCGTGATAAACTTTAACAAAATCATTTTCTAATAATATTTTTTCAACTTTTATATTTTATTTCTTTTCCTTTCATCACTATTAATATTACATTTTCAGTATCAGTTTTTTTACTATATCTCGAGAAATACACAATCGGGCAACGTGTGACCAAGTACATTGTTGTTTTCTAATTTTTTCATACATCTTCACACTATTTTTGGAGAAAAATAGGTTTTATGAAAATTTCGAAATTTCTTGGGCTATGGACTTTGCTGTTTTCGCGTTTTGGGTGAAAAATGTTTTTTTCTCAATTTTGAAATCTTTTTTTGGCTATGGTTATATATGGATAGATTAGAGAATTGTGCAAAGTCTGATTGAGCACAATATAATTCTTGTGGAAAATTTGCTTTTAAAGTTGACAGTTTGTCTATCTTAATACACAGAAAAGTTGCCTATCGTTAACTTTCTTTAAACTGAACTGGAGTTTGTGAGATTCAGCTAATGAACCATTCTTGGCATTCTAGTGCTATAATATGTCAAAATACGCATCCTTGTGCAATATATTTTAGTTTTCAGGAAACCAATTTTCCGTCATTTTCAGCCCATTTCCATTAAGTTGTCAAAAGTTGTTTCAGACCTAGCTAAATTGAGAATTATTCATTCAATGTACAGACTTTCTATTAATTTATTACTTTATAATCATCAACTGAAAGTCATTTCTAAGGATATTGCTCTTAATTGTCGATTAACACCTAATTGTCTTAACGTATGCTTAGCAAATATTTGCTCTGTTTGAAACGTAATCATTTCATGGATTACAATGCTGTTCATGATTCGTATCATTACATAAGCTTCTCATTGATACCAAACCTGCGGCTATTTTGATTTATTCTCGTTCTCAGCACTCCTTGAATTCCACATAACAAAATCAGCCTTAAATATAGTATTTGTTTTGATAATAATTAGTTCGAAATGGAATGAACATAATCAGACTAACAACTGAGGATGAAACAATATCTCTGTGCACAGATTTGGTTCGAAATCAAAAACACTAAAAGCATGTTTCCACTAAATTCGAGCGACTTATTTATTGCATGGTTGATCACGAACTACACTTTTACGTAAACTATGGGTATATTCATTTTCAGTAACACGTATTCGATGATTTCTTCAGAAAATTAATAAAATATTTAGTATTCGCTTGTCACATTTACAAATAGAAACAACCCCACATTGGATTAAAATTGCATTTACATATTTATTATTTTGACTAATTCTTATTTCTGATCGTATTCAGTCAAGGA
>NW_003526945.1:4820844-4824798 GCF_000181795.1 Trichinella spiralis | reverse complement strand
TGAAATTCATTTTTAAAGGATATTGGTTCTAATTGTCGATTAACACTAATGTTCTTAAAGGATGCTTTGGCAAAATATTTGTTCTGTTTGAAACGTAATCATTTCATGGATTACAATGCTGTTCATGATTCGTATCATTACATAAGCTTCTCATTGATACCAAACCTGCGGCTATTTTGATTTATTCTCGTTCTCAGCACTCCTTGAATTCCACATAACAAAATCAGCCTTAAATATAGTATTTGTTTTGATAATAATTAGTTCGAAATGGAATGAACATAATCAGACTAACAACTGAGGATGAAACAATATCTCTGTGCACAGATTTGGTTCGAAATCAAAAACACTAAAAGCATGTTTCCACTAAATTCGAGCGACTTATTTATTGCATGGTTGATCACGAACTACACTTTTACGTAAACTATGGGTATATTCATTTTCAGTAACACGTATTCGATGATTTTTTCAGAAAATTAATAAAATATTTAGTATTCGCTTGTCACATTTACAAATAGAAACAACCCCACATTGGATTAAAATTGCATTTACATATTATTATTTTGACTAATTCTTATTTCTGATCGTATTCAGTCAAGGAAATAGCGTTAACAAAAATTTGAAATTTTTTGGATGCTGTAATTTGTAAACAAAATTCAGGAACAAATGTTTTTTAAACAAGAACCTGTTTTTGCTCAAAATATTGTGGATTTCTTGATAAACTTTAACAAAATCATTTTCTAATAATATTTTTTCAACTTTTATATTTTATTCCTTTTCCTTTCATCACTATTAATATTACATTTTTAGTATCAGTTTTTTTACTATATCTCGAGAAATACACAATCGGGCAACGTGGGACCAAGTACATTGTTGTTTTCTAATTTTTTCATACATCTTAACACTATTTTTGGAGAAAAATAGGTTTTATGAAAATTTCGAAATTTCGTGGGCTATGGACTTTGCTGTTTTCGCGTTTTGGGTGAAAAATGTTTTTTTCTCAATTTTGAAATCTTTTTTTGGCTATGGTTATATATGGATAGATTAGAGAATTGTGCAAAGTCTGATTGAGCACAATATAATTCTTGTGGAAAATTTGCTTTTAAAGTTGACAGTTTGTCTATCTTAATACACAGAAAAGTTGCCCATCGTTAACTTTCTTTAAACTGAACTGGAGTTTGTGAGATTCAGCTAATGAACCATTCTTGGCATTCTACTGCTATAATATGTCAAAATACGCATCCTTGTGCAATATATTTCAGTTTTTAGGAAACCAATTTTCCGTCATTTTCAGCCCATTTCCATTAAGTTGTCAAAAGTTGTTTCAGACCTAGCTAAATTGAGAATTATTCATTCAATGTACAGACTTTCTATTAATTTATTACTTTATAATCATCAACTGAAAGTCATTTCTAAGGATATTGCTCTTAATTGTCGATTAACACCTAATTGTCTTAACGTATGCTTAGCAAATATTTGCTCTGTTTGAAACGTAATCATTTCATGGATTACAATGCTGTTCATGATTCGTATCATTACATAAGCTTCTCATTGATACCAAACCTGCGGCTATTTTGATTTATTCTCGTTCTCAGCACTCCTTGAATTCCACATAACAAAATCAGCCTTAAATATAGTATTTGTTTTGATAATAATTAGTTCGAAATGGAATGAACATAATCAGACTAACAACTGAGGATGAAACAATATCTCTGTGCACAGATTTGGTTCGAAATCAAAAACACTAAAAGCATGTTTCCACTAAATTCGAGCGACTTATTTATTGCATGGTTGATCACGAACTACACTTTTACGTAAACTATGGGTATATTCATTTTCAGTAACACGTATTCGATGATTTTTTCAGAAAATTAATAAAATATTTAGTATTCGCTTGTCACATTTACAAATAGAAACAACCCCACATTGGATTAAAATTGCATTTACATATTATTATTTTGACTAATTCTTATTTCTGATCGTATTCAGTCAAGGAAATAGCGTTAACAAAAATTTGAAATTTTTTGGATGCTGTAATTTGTAAACAAAATTCAGGAACAAATGTTTTTTAAACAAGAACCTGTTTTTGCTCAAAATATTGTGGATTTCTTGATAAACTTTAACAAACTCATTTTCTATTAACAGCTTTTGAACTTTTATATTTTATTTCTTTTCCTTTTATTCCTATTAATATTTCATTTTTAGTATCAGTTTTTTTCACAATATCTCGAGAAATACACAATTGGGCAACGTGGGGCCAAGCACATTGTTGTTTTCTAATTTTTTCATACATCTTCACACTATTTTTGGAGAAAAATAGGTTTTATGAAAATTTCGAAATTTCTTGGGCTATGGACTTTGCTGTTTTCGCCTTTTGGGTGAAAAATGTTTTTTTCTCAATTTTGAAATCTTTTTTGGCTATGGTTATATATGGATAGATTAGAGAATTGTGCAAAGTCTGATTGAGCACAATATAATTCTTGTGGAAAATTTGCTTTTAAAGTTGACAGTTTGTCTATCTTAATACACAGAAAAGTTGCCCATCGTTAACTTTCTTTAAACTGAACTGGAGTTTGTGAGATTCAGCTAATGAACCATTCTTGGCATTCTAGTGCTATAATATGTCAAAATACGCATCCTTGTGCAATATATTTCAGTTTTTAGGAAACCAATTTTCCGTCATTTTCAGCCCATTTCCATTAAGTTGTCAAAAGTTGTTTCAGACCTAGCTAAATTGAGAATTATTCATTCAATGTACAGACTTTCTATTAATTTATTACTTTATAATCATCAACTGAAAGTCATTTCTAAGGATATTGCTCTTAATTGTCGATTAACACCTAATTGTCTTAACGTATGCTTAGCAAATATTTGCTCTGTTTGAAACGTAATCATTTCATGGATTACAATGCTGTTCATGATTCGTATCATTACATAAGCTTCTCATTGATACCAAACCTGCGGCTATTTTGATTTATTCTCGTTCTCAGCACTCCTTGAATTCCACATAACAAAATCAGCCTTAAATATAGTATTTGTTTTGATAATAATTAGTTCGAAATGGAATGAACATAATCAGACTAACAACTGAGGATGAAACAATATCTCTGTGCACAGATTTGGTTCGAAATCAAAAACACTAAAAGCATGTTTCCACTAAATTCGAGCGACTTATTTATTGCATGGTTGATCACGAACTACACTTTTACGTAAACTATGGGTATATTCATTTTCAGTAACACGTATTCGATGATTTTTTCAGAAAATTAATAAAATATTTAGTATTCGCTTGTCACATTTACAAATAGAAACAACCCCACATTGGATTAAAATTGCATTTACATATTATTATTTTGACTAATTCTTATTTCTGATCGTATTCAGTCAAGGAAATAGCGTTAACAAAAATTTGAAATTTTTTGGATGCTGTAATTTGTAAACAAAATTCAGGAACAAATGTTTTTTAAACAAGAACCTGTTTTTGCTCAAAATATTGTGGATTTCTTGATAAACTTTAACAAAATCATTTTCTAATAATATTTTTTTCAACTTTTTATATTTTATTCCTTTTCCTTTCATCACTATTAATATTACATTTTTAGTATCAGTTTTTTTTACTATATCTCGAGAAATACACAATCGGGCAACGTGGGACCAAGTACATTGTTGTTTTCTAATTTTTTTCATACATCTTAACACTATTTTTGGAGAAAAATAGGTTTTATGAAAATTTCGAAATTTCGTGGGCTATGGACTTTGCTGTCTTCGCGTATTGAGTGAAAAATGTCTTATTCTCAAATATGAAATCTATTATTGGCTATGGTTATATATGGATAGAGATTAGAAGAATTTGTGCACAGTCTGATTGAGCACAATATAATTTCTTGTGGAAAATGTGCTTTTAAAGATTGACAGTTTTGTCTATCTTGAATAACCAAAAAAGTTGGCCGATCGATA
>NW_003526945.1:4818392-4820834 GCF_000181795.1 Trichinella spiralis | reverse complement strand
TTTTTTCAGAAAAATCAATAAAAATATTTAGTATTCGCTTGTCCCATTTTACAAAATAGAAACAACCCCACCATTGGATTAAAAATTGCATTTACATATTATTATTTTGACTAATTCTTATTTCTGATCGTATTCAGTCAAGGAAATAGCGTTAACGAAAATTTGAAATTTTTTGGATGCTGTAATTTGTAAACAAAATTCAGGAACAAATGTTTTTTAAACAAGAACCTGTTTTTGCTCAAAATATTGTGGATTTCTTGATAAACTTTAACAAAATCATTTTCTAATAATATTTTTTCAACTTTTATATTTTATTCCTTTTCCTTTCATCACTATTAATATTACATTTTTAGTATCAGTTTTTTTTTACTATATCTCGAGAAATACACAATCGGGCAACGTGGGACCAAGTACATTGTTGTTTTCTAATTTTTTCATACATCTTCACACTATTTTTGGAGAAAAATAGGTTTTATGAAAATTTCGAAATTTCGTGGGCTATGGACTTTGCTGTTTTCGCGTTTTGGGTGAAAAATGTTTTTTTCTCAATTTTGAAATCTTTTTTTGGCTATGGTTATATATGGATAGATTAGAGAATTGTGCAAAGTCTGATTGAGCACAATATAATTCTTGTGGAAAATTTGCTTTTAAAGTTGACAGTTTGTCTATCTTAATACACAGAAAAGTTGCCCATCGTTAACTTTCTTTAAACTGAACTGGAGTTTGTGAGATTCAGCTAATGAACCATTCTTGGCATTCTAGTGCTATAATATGTCAAAATACGCATCCTTGTGCAATATATTTCAGTTTTTAGGAAACCAATTTTCCGTCATTTTCAGCCCATTTCCATTAAGTTGTCAAAAGTTGTTTCAGACCTAGCTAAATTGAGAATTATTCATTCAATGTACAGACTTTCTATTAATTTATTACTTTATAATCATCAACTGAAAGTCATTTCTAAGGATATTGCTCTTAATTGTCGATTAACACCTAATTGTCTTAACGTATGCTTAGCAAATATTTGCTCTGTTTGAAACGTAATCATTTCATGGATTACAATGCTGTTCATGATTCGTATCATTACATAAGCTTCTCATTGATACCAAACCTGCGGCTATTTTGATTTATTCTCGTTCTCAGCACTCCTTGAATTCCACATAACAAAATCAGCCTTAAATATAGTATTTGTTTTGATAATAATTAGTTCGAAATGGAATGAACATAATCAGACTAACAACTGAGGATGAAACAATATTTCTGTGCACAGATTTGGTTCGAAATCAAAAACACTAAAAGCATGTTTCCACTAAATTCGAGCGACTTATTTATTGCATGGTTGATCACGAACTACACTTTTACGTAAACTATGGGTATATTCATTTTCAGTAACACGTATTCGATGATTTTTTCAGAAAATTAATAAAATATTTAGTATTCGCTCGTCACATTTACAAATAGAAACAACCCCACATTGGATTAAAATTGCATTTACATATTATTATTTTGACTAATTCTTATTTCTGATCGTATTCAGTCAAGGAAATAGCGTTAACAAAAATTTGAAATTTTTTGGATGCTGTAATTTGTAAACAAAATTCAGGAACAAATGTTTTTTAAACAAGAACCTGTTTTTGCTCAAAATATTGTGGATTTCTTGATAAACTTTAACAAACTCATTTTCTATTAACAGCTTTTGAACTTTTATATTTTATTTCTTTTCCTTTTTATCCTATTAATATTTCATTTTTAGTATCAGTTTTTTTCACAATATCTCGAGAAATACACAATTGGGCAACGTGGGGCCAAGCACATTGTTGTTTTCTAATTTTTTCATACATCTTCACACTATTTTTGGAGAAAAATAGGTTTTATGAAAATTTCGAAATTTCTTGGGCTATGGACTTTGCTGTTTTCGCCTTTTGGGTGAAAAATGTTTTTTTCTCAATTTTGAAATCTTTTTTTGGCTATGGTTATATATGGATAGATTAGAGAATTGTGCAAAGTCTGATTGAGCACAATATAATTCTTGTGGAAAATTTGCTTTTAAAGTTAACAGTTTGTCTATCTTAATACACAGAAAAGTTGCCCATCGTTAACTTTCTTTAAACTGAACTGGAGTTTGTGAGATTCAGCTAATGAACCATTCTTGGCATTCTAGTGCTATAATATGTCAAAATACGCATCCTTGTGCAATATATTTCAGTTTTTAGGAAACCAATTTTCCGTCATTTTCAGCCCATTTCCATTAAGTTGTCAAAAGTTGTTTCAGACCTAGCTAAATTGAGAATTATTCATTCAATGTACAGACTTTCTATTAATTTATTACTTTATAATCATCAACTGAAAGTCATTTCTAAGGATATTGCTCTTAATTGTCGATTACACCTAATTGTCTTAACGTATGCTTAGCAAATATTTGCTCTGTTTGAAACGTAATCATTT
>NW_003526945.1:4682487-4770608 GCF_000181795.1 Trichinella spiralis | reverse complement strand
TTGTTTCTATTTGTAAATGTGACAAGCGAATACTAAATATTTTATTAATTTTCTGAAAAAATCATCGAATACGTGTTACTGAAAATGAATATACCCATAGTTTACGTAAAAGTGTAGTTCGTGATCAACCATGCAATAAATAAGTCGCTCGAATTTAGTGGAAACATGCTTTTAGTGTTTTTGATTTCGAACCAAATCTGTGCACAGAGATATTGTTTCATCCTCAGTTGTTAGTCTGATTATGTTCATTCCATTTCGAACTAATTATTATCAAAACAAATACTATATTTAAGGCTGATTTTGTTATGTGGAATTCAAGGAGTGCTGAGAACGAGAATAAATCAAAATAGCCGCAGGTTTGGTATCAATGAGAAGGTTATGTAATGATACGAATCATGAACAGCATTGTAATCCATGAAATGATTACGTTTCAAACAGAGCAAATATTTGCTAAGCATACGTTAAGACAATTAGGTGTTAATCGACAATTAAGAGCAATATCCTTAGAAATGACTTTCAGTTGATGATTATAAAGTAATAAATTAATAGAAAGTCTGTACATTAAATGAATAATTCTCAATTTAGCTAGGTCTGAAACAACTTTTGACAACTTAATGGAAATGGGCTGAAAATGACGGAAAATTGGTTTCCTGAAAACTAAAATATATTGCACAAGGATGCGTATTTTGACATATTATAGCAGTAGAATGCCAAGAATGGTTCATTAGCTGAATCTCACAAACTCCAGTTCAGTTTAAAGAAAGTTAACGATGGGCAACTTTTCTGTGTATTAAGATAGACAAACTGTCAACTTTAAAAGCAAATTTTCCACAAGAATTATATTGTGCTCAATCAGACTTTGCACAATTCTCTAATCTATCCATATATAACCATAGCCAAAAAGGATTTCAAAATTGAGAAAAAAGCATTTTTCACCCAAAACGCGTAAACAGCAAAGTCTGTAGCCCACGAAATTTCGAAATTTTCATAAAACCTATTTTTCTCCAAAAATAGTGTGAAGATGTATGAAAAAATTAGAAAACAACAATGTACTTGGTCCCACGTTGCCCAATTGTGTATTTCTCGAGATATTGTGAAAAGAACTGATACTAAAAATGAAATATTAATAGGAATAAAAGGAAAAGAAATAAAATATAAAAGTTCAAAAGATATTAATAGAAAATGATTTTGTTAAAGTTTATCAAGAAATCCACAATATTTTGAGCAAAAACAGGTTCTTGTTTAAAAAACATTTGTTCCTGAATTTTGTTTACAAATTACAGCATCCAAAAAATTTCAAATTTTTGTTAATGCTATTTCCTTGACTGAATACGATCAGAAATAAGAATTAGTCAAAATGATAATATGTAAATGCAATTTTAATCCAATGTAGGGTTGTTTCTATTTGTAAATGCGTCAATCGCGTACTAAATATTTCATCAATTTTCTGAAAAAATCATCGATTGTTCTACTCCCCAAGTATACTTCAAAGGCATGCCGCTCGACATTTGATTGGCCTAAAATTTCATTGGTTTTTATGTCGGTTAAAGTTCATTAATTGCTGTTGCGATGAGTTTTATTCGTTGTCGCATACCTAAATTTTTACTGGTTGTTATTGTGATGCGTGCTATTTGTCAAATTTTGATCTCATTTTAATGGTCAGTTTTCTGATATTCCAAGCTTTACTATTTTATGATATTTATGTGGTAAAATTAATTACAATTAATTATTTAATGAAATTCAGTAAAATGGTGAATCCACGTGATCTTTCTTAGTAATAGCATCCATAACTTCTAAATTCAATTTATACTTTAATTTAGACTTTAACAAATTAAGAAACAAATTAATAGAAAGCAAACTTTTGAACAAGGTCTTTAAAATGCTCAATAGTATACACGCAAGAAATCAAGTCTGTTTAAATTAGAGTTAAGCGAATTTCTTAGATCGGATCAGCAGTTCTATGAATATAATTATACACAAACATGAAACCCCAAGCAAATTTGTTAATAAACTTATAAATTGCTAGTCAGCTTTGAAATGTATAATTTAGCTACTACTAATAGGCCTAAGTTTAATATCAGTGAAAAGTTAGTTAAGTTAATGAAAATGATGTACAGCACAGTAATGAGTGATATGACTGTTTATTAAGAAATGAAATATATGGAAGGCATACGATAGTACAAACAGGATTGATCAATGTGAAAGCGAAACAACATTAGATATTGATGTCAATAGTGCATTATAAAGGGATGAATTAATATAGAGTTAGTATATGAGATGTTCTATGCCCATTTCCTGCCGATTTGAAGCAACTTCCATCAAATTAAAATGTCCTAAAAATTATGAAAACTTCGATCGCTAAAATGTAAGAAATATTGTGCAAAGCAGCAAAATTTTTGATGATTCTTTCACTGAAATACCAAAGCTGTTCCATTTTCTGAATCGTCCGCATGCCAGTTGCATTTGAAGAATGTTTCAGATTTACGAATTCACTGTGTATTCACATAGGCAATGTGCCAACTTCAGAAGCCACTTATTCCACGTACTGAGCTCAAGGCTGTTTTCCATGCAGTGTCGCAAAACAATTTAGTCTATCCATATGTATGGATTTTTGGAAAGAAAATGCAAATATTGCCAAAGAACTTTGTTCCGCCCCCAAAACAGAGAAGCCTATTTAGTCCATGAAATTTTGATTTCTATACGAAAATCTTTCAAACAAGTGATATAGATAAATCAAAAAAATGCAAAATCTGTTATCACATTTTCACACAATTCCTAGTAGCGTAGTTTTTGAGATTTTGCTGTAAATGAGCTACTAAATTTGGATGTTAATAGTAAAGACAAAAATAAATGCGTTTGATAGTCACGCATAGAAGTGGCTTTGATTAAAATTTACTTCGACGCAGGAAATCGTTTCCGCAATAAGGATGCTCTTTGTAATAACAGAATAACATAGAATTTGTACTTGATTTCCATTTGTTTAGTACAGGCTGCATGTACTTCAGACCTTTTATATGAGCTACTGCAATCGGTGATAACAATTTAGTAGTAGCGTACAATGAAATTTATGATTTTCAGATTAAACGTTTATTGTAACATAATATTTCTTTCATAAATCCCTTTTTCTAAAATGAGATTTGAACTAAGTTCCTACGTATCGCAAGGAGATGTTCATTATTGTAGATAGATGATTATACAATGGTTATTATACATGCAGTCTGTGAAGCTGAGATGAAGGTTAGTCAGCGAAACTGAGATCCATTAATTTGCAACTAAAATAGCCTGTAGTGATACATACAAAACACGTTAGTACAATTGTAAAGATGACTTACCGCTTAACTATCGGTGATATTGAAGAGGTGACTTTATCGAATTTCTTGACTGATGATCTTCACATTGATTACTATGAAGATGACATTTTGAAAAGTAGGTCAAGTTCACGGAAATGGAATAATATGATCTTGCCTTTGGTTATGTAAATTGATTTTTTCTAAGTTATAGTGAAATGGTACATGAACATTACGGTAAAGTTTACCAACTGCTAAAAGTTATTACGATTTCATTGAAATTCAGTAAAGTATTGTATACAGAATGTTGAACAATTCCCAATGATATGCTGTTCATGATAACTTCATGATGTTCGTTAATCTAAATACTTTTCTATTTCTGTTGTGTTATTATGATTCAATTGAACGTTCATGTATTATTTCAGCAAAGATTATTTTCAAAACTTTTAATGTGAAATCACACAAACAGCAATATATGAGATACAGGTTTAGAATATTAACGATTATATTACCTCTCACATTTACGTACAATTGAATAGCCAAAATAATGCAAATTAAATAAAGTTATGAGTTTAGTTTGTACGTATGTTGTGTTAGTTGTATTTCAGCGTGCATTGTGATTAATAACGCATGCACATGCAAATTTTTATGTCCTTAATTTCCACTAATTCTGTTAGTCAAGACACGACGAAAATATTCGTTTCGTGCTAAGCTGAGTGAAAGAAAATTTTTTACACTCAACATGCATATGACGTTCCATTATCATAACACCGCTTTATATTGCTGTTTATCAATCGCAAAAAATGAAAAATTCACAGACGGAGTTGTTCTTTTCGTTGGCTGTGCTACTTTTCAACTTTTTCGTTGTCATTTATTGCAATTCGGCTACGATGTTTTCCTTCTAAAAGCCTCTTTTATGTTATTTAAATGATGCTACCACAATTAGAGCTCATCTTCTACGTTCTGTTGATGACGCAATTCTTAGATGCTTCCAATTTCATCTCACGCACACATACCACCACATTGTGCTTTATAGCGGGCACTGGCAGTGATTCAAATGTTGTCCAAACAAATCATTGTGAATAGTGTTTCAAAATTAGTTTGACAGTTCTGTTCTGCTTACAATGGGTCGAGTTACCAAATCTTTAACAGAGATTATCCACACTGTTCATAGAGAATTATCATGCGCCATTGAGCTGCTATTTCACCACCGCTTAATTCATACAGTTCAACATATGATAGGCTTTGAAATTACATTTCCCAAACTTAATACTGTGAAGTGAAAATTCACCAAACAAAACCAATCCCTTCACAAGACAGGAAAAGTGCTACCGCAGAGGCTAAGTGAACACACGGGTCTACAGTAACCATTTAAATTTTCAGGTATTAATTATTTAACGGTAAGTATCCATGAATGAATAAAAGTAAATAAATTTTATCTGCAATTACTGATAAATTGTAAGTTATTTTCAATTTCATTAAGAAAACAAAACACTGTTACAGTAGATGTAATTAAATGGAGATTGAAATTTTAAAGACAGTGTTGCAGGAAAATAACAAAGCCACTGTCACTTTCCAGATAAATGAACTACATCATAGCACAAAATACGATTTATTTGTTAAATTTCCAACAAGAACAACAAAGGCAGATTAGAATTCACGCTAATGCATGATATCCCAGACGAACGTAAGTAATGTCAATCGAGCACAAACTCATAAGAATGGATAATAAATAAATTCTCAGTTGAAAACTAATTTCAATATTTCAATTCAAATCACAACAATTGTATATTATGCATGAGAACAGAGAGTCCATTTCTGCGATGGATTCAAGTGGAGAAGCGAGCAGTTAAGTTATTATTGGTTCAAGCATTGTCGACCGATTTGACGAGATCAATCAACCGTTGAATTTCTTCTTCAGTGTGTTCACAACTGATTGCCAATTTTACGCTAGTAAATGAACAATTGAAATTGGAAAAAATTATTTAATTTTCATTCTACCTGGGAACAATATCCATAAACTCTCTGGCTGGCAGAAAGGCCAATTTGGTAAGCAGTATGCCATTCTCTTCCCCCTATAATTAATATGTTGAAAATAGAAGAAAGAAAAACTTGAAAATTTATAGTATATCAAAAAAAAAATCTAATTTACCTTGCTTATGAGCTGATCGAGGAGATCGGACTTCATGTGCGCCAGCTTTGTGCGTAAGTGAAAAATTGGACTGCCCCTCTGGCCGTCGACTTTGAACTTTCTCAACCTGTCCAAATAAAATTAATTAATTATTGGCAATTTGGCATTCCAATCACTCCAGTAAATTGATTCCACCTTTTCAAAGCTGTGAATAGTTGGTGAGAATTTTTGCGAAGTTGTTGAAATCGTTCCGGCTCGTCTTGCATCAAATCCAAACTCCTGATCGCCGCGGCGGCCAACAACGGTGGCATAGATGCGGAAAAGCAATAACCCGCACCCGACAAACGCTAAAAATAAAACATGAATAACTGAACAAATAAACAATAGAAAAACGCAACATGCATGTCTCGAAAGTATTAAAAATGATTTTGTGAAAACGATTCAGAAATTTTACACCCAGCTGTGAGCGTTGCCAATTTCAAATTTGAGCAGCAGCAGTAAGAAAAATTGTCCGTCGAACAAGACAATGACAAACATCCAAGCATCGGCATTATTCTCCTTTTTATGAATATTCAAACGGATGATGGCCATGATAAGATACAGGTGAAAAAACAATTAAAAATCATGTCAAAAAGCGAACAAACTCTTATATCATCATCATCACGTCTGCTAAAGTGTACAATCCTCTCACCCCACCCACAAAGTGAAAATTGTAATTTTCACATGATAAATCTGTCCTCTGTCTTGCATCCTTTCGGCAAAACAAAAAATGTTCACTGATGAAATTTTCTCTGGTTTATTCATAAAAAAAGAACATTTTTTTGAAAAAATTCAACCTACTTGATGATCGACGACAAAAGAGCGTCCACAAGTAAAACCTCCAATAGATGAAACTGCATTTTCAAGGGTACTCGATATCATATCCACATCGTCGAGCTAAATTTCAAACAAATATACAGGAAAAAATTGATCAACAAGTTTCAATTGCAAAATAAAAATAATAACAGTAATAATAATAATCACATCCTCACATCGACACCAAAATGTTCCGTCACACCACGTCCACCAGCACCAAGAACACCGAAGGATATGCTCTCGTCGATGAACAATCGCACCTTGTATTTCCATTTCAATTTCAACTGCAAACAAGAAGAAGTAACGAAAACCAAATCACTGGATGCAAATGTTCCACCCGCTGCTGCATCGCACTTACCAGATCCACCAGCGGACAAATGTCCCCATAGTAGAGGTAGATACCTTCGACGACAATGAATCGTCTGGTGACTCGAGCTTTTTTCGGATTCTACAAATTGGAATGCGTCAAAATTGACAAACCCAGTCGCACAGGCTATGCACAGCACATGCCAAAATGTCTTTCCTTCTCTGAATCTTCAACAGGCGCTCTAAATCTCTGGTGTTGTTGTGTTCGAAAAATTCCACCCGACTCCTGGACGCTTGGAGTCCCTTCTGAATGGCAAAGTTGACGCCGGCGTCGCAGAAAATAACATCGCCACGCTTGCAATAAGCCGGAATGGCGCTGGATATTGTCGCAAAACCGTAACTGTACAAAACCGCCTCTTCGCAACGCATAAATTCAGCCAGTCGTTCTTCGAGATCCAAATGAATATCTGCAAATGCACAGAAATATCGAATTGTATTTGTTGTTGTTTTTTTTTTGATTTTTCTGCTCTGCTCTTAATCCATTCTAATCTGGGAGAAAATTTCAATCACATCAGAATTACTTAACAATCAGTAGGATATACTGTAAAAGAAAAGTCCACAAGTAAAATTGTTCCAACTTTTTCTTCGAATGAGACAAATACATTCTCAAGTGTGGATTCTACAAACTGAGTGCATTTTTTTGATAAACAAACTTTTCCAAACATCCAAACAACAGCAACGAAAAACAAAACATAATTATTTACCTATTGTACCGTAAAATCCCCTGGGACCACAAGCACCAACGCCGTATTTATGAAGAGCGGCAATTGCAGAATCCTTGAAATGTTCAGCATATTAAATTGCACAATTTAAACTGACTAAGAAAAGAAAACAGACGAATAAATTCTGTTCAAAAAAAGGGATAAACTCATGAAAAACCGTATTTGTAGTAAGTACATCACCAGAAGAATGAAGAAGTATATACCTGGATTTTTAAATCTGTAGCCAAGCCTAGAAAATTTTGCGTAGCAAAATTCAAATACTCCTTTCCATCAATTGTAACGTATTTTCCCAAACCACTGAAAATGAATAATATACTAAATATAAAGCAAGCTGAAAAGTTAATAAAAAAAAACATCCACCTATCTATCATTGGTCCGTGCGGTTCGGGCAAGTGGCACTGTTCCGGCAGTGGTACCAACAAGTCTGGCTTCCATTCGATGATCAATTCTTCTTTTTCCTCAAATGTACAGTTGATAATAATTTCCATTGATAAAAAACTGAATAAACATTAAAATCATTTCAAATTGTAATTACCGTTATGGTGAGGTCGGTGGAATCAGAGATGACGTAAGCTTTGTGAGTGACTAGCCAAACGATGCATATCAGAAGGGCAACTTCAACGCAGACGTGGTAAAATGGAGCCTTGGAGATTGGAATGAAAGTTTCACTTGTAAAAATGAAAATGCAATTTCAATGACATTTACCGAACAGATTGAGTTGACAATGTTTCGTAAGAGATGGAAAAAAAGGTACGGTATGGCAATATAGAGAGGTCGATCTCCCATTTTTCAGATTGAAAAATGTTCAAGTAGAAGAATATGAGAAGAAATTCCACCTTAAGTAAATAATTTTAATAAGAATGTGAAAACATTTTTTTACATCTAATAATAATAATAATAATAATAATAACAGTTTCAAGTGAAAGGGCATCATCAATTTAGAACAACAATATGTGTGCTCATTTATGTCCATCAAATTATAAAAATGAATTTGATATTGGAATTCATTTCATTCATTCATTCATTCAATCAATCCATCAAATCAATCAATCAAATCAGACAACGTACAAATCAAGAAACATGGGCACAAAGTAGAATCAACAGAGATAATAATAATATTAATAATAATAGTAATCGTAATGGCGATTACACACTGTTTACATTGGGATACTGCAGTGATTGGAAATAAATTTGCATATTGGAAGAAAGCACCAGCATTGATGGAAAGAAATTGACCATAAAAGCCGGCATGTATACAAAATAAATCACAGAAGTGAACAGCTTTTCGATGAAATTGGACAATTGTATATGTGTGTGTGTGTGTGTGTGTGTGCGCGCGCGCGCGCGTGAAGCACAGGGCAACCTGTTTTTGCCCGTGAATGGAATTTTTACACAGATTGATTAATAAATATAACTACAAATGGAATTGTAAAAATTGAATAATTCAAATTTCACCACTTCAATTCAATGTCCAAATTTTAAATTAAAATTAAAACAATAGCGAACAGAAAAAAATGAGAAGATGACTAGAAAAACACCAAACTGCTGACCAGGGTCATTTCCACAGGTAAGGTCATCGTCGTTGTTGATGTTCAACACAAATAACTGTACTGTATTTGGGGAAAATCAAGTTACGGGATGTGGGCAGTTGGTTCGGCGTGAGGGTAAAGAGGAAGACAAAGAAAACAGTCGTGAAGACGAGAACAAGAACAGTACAATGCATACAGTGCTCCGTTGGAGTACTTCTGTCAAATTAATTTGCAAAAAGCAAATTTGCCCGTCGAACGCCTTCAATCAAAAATAAACAGAGTGGAACATGTTTGAAGTTGAAGATTGAAGATGAAAAGAACAGTTTCGGCTTCAACACAAAAAGCTTAAACAGGCGGACCAATCGATTCATTGGACAACATAGTGAAATTTCATACAAAGCAGTGGATGGAAATGGATCGAGTTTATGCTAAATTCCAGATTGCCATTGTGATAAAATAACCAAAAAAAAGTTTTCTTTCATTGTTATTGTTATTATTATTAATCACATTTCAAAAAAAACTCATATTTCCAAAAACTGATCGACATTAAATACAAAAAATAATCATCCAAGCGTCAAAAACCATCATGATATGTGAAAAAGCTTTTGTTTGCCTATTTTCTATTTATATTACAAATATCACAATGTATTATAAGTTTATAATCATTTCACATTCATTGAATATATTGTAAATAAGGCAAGAGGAAAACAAAGAACATAATTCAAAAAGTACAAATTATTGAATTCAACAGTCAACTGACTGCATTGAAATTTATTTTTGAAAGCTGGAAAGTGAAACAATAATATCCTTTCACCTTAACAACAAATATGTATATAATATCTAATGAATTTTACTTTGCAAATACCAACAAGATAAAATATTATATTAAAGAAATATAAATCATTGTTCTATATATGAATTTAAATGTATATCAAACAAAATTATTGAAAAAAAATGTAACAGAAAAGAAGTATTCCATTTGTTCTTAAAAATATTGCTTCCATTATAATTAAGCGGTTTATTTGTAGAATGCACATACAGTCAGTACTGATTAAATGTTTGATAAACAAGTCGACGTGGCATTAGGATTTCTGTCAATCCGCTTTCAGTTAGTTCTGCGTTTCACCTGCCGCTGAAAAAGCTTAATCTTTATCAGCATCTTTTAAACATCTAATTATGCTAGTTACTGAAGTGTTCATATCCTTATGAATGAATGATTGAATGAATGAATAACAACAACAACAACAACAATAATAATAATAATTCATCATCAATTGTTTATTTTCAGAATTGAAAGCTCAAGATGAATTTGTTGTCCTGTATTGTCGCTTTTGCTTGTGCAATTGAAATCTGCTTAGCTGGTCAACAGTCGCTGACTCCGATCATTGAAGCTTCAGAAGTGCAGTGCTTCTACGTAGAAGTTACAAACACCAATTACACCTTCCTTCAGCTTTATTATCAAGTATAATTCAAATGTTATTTATTTACTTTTTTTCAAAAAAATTATCATCATTTCAGGTATTAAGTGGCGGTGATTATGATATTCGACTGTATGTTATTGATCCAAATGAAAATTTCATAATTGAAGATGAAAGAACAACTGAAAATTCACACCGGTATATATAATTGTTTTGTAATACAAATTTAAGTGAAAAATAATTGTTTCAAATTTTAGAATACCCTTGCACGGATTAGGAACTTATAAATTTTGCTTTGACAACTCATTCAGCTATCAAACGGCAAAAATGGTGTACATTTTGTTCAACATGTTCGTCAGTGACAGCGAAGAAGTGTCAGAAGAAATTACAACCCTAGACGTGCACAACATTATCGAAGGAATGGATATGACAGTTGGAAATATGAAAGTTAGTTTTAAAAAAAGATATATATATATATATATATTATTAAAAGTCCAACACCATCGTTGTTTGGGATTGGATTTCGCAAAGTGAGATAAAAATATATTCAGGATAGACTTGGAAAAATGAGAAAACGATTAATGACTGCCGAAAATTTAATGCGTTCCGGAAGGATTCACGAAAAACAGGACCGTGCTTTTTTGGATTCTAAACTTCGCCATGTCAATTTTTGGTCAATGTTCAATTCAGCCGCAATTATTGTCATCGGTGCATTGCAAGTATGATTCTTTAATCTTGGGATAGAACAAAAAAAATATTCTTTTTTCAATTATAACAACAAAATCATAATAGATTGCTACATAGTGGAATTTTGCTTTCAGATTTTCTTAATAAAAAGTCTATTCGAAGAACGATCCAGAATTGGAAAATTTCTTCGACGTTAATTTCCTGTTGGATATTATTCACCTAGGATGATGCATCTATCTATCTATCTACCTACGGGATTTGTAAACATGGTGAAATGTTTGCGATGTTGAAAACAGTCTCTCTTGTTTTCACTTTTGTTCAAATGAAAAAAAAATACCTTCTTTCTTTTTCAAATAAAAATCAAAATCTTCCTGTTTACTGAAATTCAGTGTAATAAACATATTTGAATATTTGAAGAAATTTACAGTACAAAAAATATGAAAATACAAGATCAACTTTCAAAGTAAGTAGACTGACTAGTGAAACTTCTTTTACAAATCTCACTAATAATGAACTCTTATCATCATCATCATCATCATTATTATTATTATTAGTTGTTGTAATTGTAGTAGTAGTAGTAGTAGTAGTAGAATTGGTAAAATATGAGAAGCAAAATTTTTAAAAAACAATAAAATAACAGATAAAAAAATTAAAATAAAATAAATAATAATGCATCAAATCACCCACCAATCATCAAAATGTTGCTAGATTAATCAAATGCCTTACAGTAGGACGACCGTGTGGACAATTCTACAAAATTTCGCTTTCAACAAAAATCATCGGCATTCAATTTTTTAATCTTATTCAAAATAAAACAATTCTACTTACCCAAGGATGTTCAATTGAGGATAGCCTTTCGACAATCTGCAATACAAAAAAATTAAATAAAATTTTGCCTGCTTTTTTGTTTGAAGTATTGTACAAAAATGACCACCAAACCTGCTGCATTTCTTCCATGCTCAAAGCGGTGCCAATCATTACAGACTTGCGACATGCTCTCGAAGCCAAAATTGACCTTATTTTCGTTGGCATACACAAATTACCCTAAAAATAAATGTCAAAATAGCAAAAAAAAAATAAAAAAATAAAAAACTGGAAAAAAGATAACAGCATACTGGAAACTGCGAAAGTTTGGAAATCATTTCGTCAAAATCTGAAATTTGCATTAATAAAAAATTACAACACGGAAGGAAGAATTCGATGTTAAAATATTGTCTGTCGTATCACCTCTTTGATCAAATATTTGCCCATGACAAACAGGCAGGGAAACTATTTTCACAGGTTCATCACTTCCTTCTGAAAGATGCAAGGGACAAAAAAATTTGTACAAATAAAAATCCATAAAAAAGAAAAAGCATACACGTACCTGGTGGAAATTGAAAAGTGTAACCGAGATTTTTAAAAGTTTCTAAATTTTCCAAAATAACATGTCTGTCGAACGGTGTAAGATTTGAGCAAATTGGACTAGTGAAAAAGAAAAAATTAAAATATTAAACATTTCGCAAAATAAAATGCATAAATAAATGACAATTCACTGATCGTACTGGACAAGCAGCTGACTTTGAACAACTGTCGAACGTCGCATTGTTTCAAATGTTCGTTTTTCATCGCTGGCATGTTGATCAAGTATAAAAAGATCATCATCTAGACGGGTTAAAATGAAGCCACAGTTGAATTGACCAATTACGTGCATTTCAGCAAACATATCTCGACTAGAATAAAATGCACATAACATTTATGCAACTATTAAAAAAATAACTGAATAAAAAACAAATTACGTTAAAAATCGCTTCACCTCTTCTTCAGCTTGCGCATCTTTGGCAGGATCAACGTTGATTTGAAATTTCCTATTATTCATGTCATTGAAGCTCGTCTTTGCACAATTGTTGTTGTCTAAATGAAAATTCAATTTCAATTTTTTACCATTGCAAATTGAGCACAACAATTTACTACCAAAAGTTTTAATCAATCCAAGCAAACGTATTTCCAGATCATCCCAGTTGACTTGCAAATCGTAATACTTCCGCGCAATGCACACACCCCCACGTGAGGATACACATTCCACGCTTTTTGAAACTTCAATTTCTGCGGATTCGCTTTTTCCACAAGTGGACAGCTGTTGTCCGCTGATCACCTCCATCGTCGCCGCCGGGATTGTTACCCTGGGATCGGCAGTGGGCTTAAACTTGGCCGCCTCATCCGTAGTCGAATGAACAACCGACGGCAACGATTCTTGTACCGTTCTTGTACAATCAGCTGTGCCGTGGGAAAAGTTTTTTACGGCTGCTTCATCGTCAAGCGGTTCACAACAGCTGATTCTCATCCTTTCGCCGCTCGTCGAAGCGACCAACTGCACAGCATCAATCCCACCCTGCTGCCAACCGTTGCCACCATCCTCTGCACCGTGAAGCCGCTGCCCCTCCTCCTTGTGACGTCTGCTTTTCTTCTCTTTCGATTTGAAACCGAACGCTTCCAATATATCCGACGTTCGAATGGGCACCAGTTGATGATCTTGACGACAATTACGGGACGACAACCTTTTCACACCTCTGACAAGGTTGACTTTGTTGCTGCTGCTCCCGCCAGCAGTGGAACAACTGCTGCAATCGGGTGACAAGTTGTTATCACTGGCGGCAATGTTGCCGACAACATCCGAAACTGTGGCGTCTTCAATTTGGGGCGTGTCCAAAGTTTTCCACCGTGACGAACAAGACATTATCACAGAACTTTGCCCGTACATTTCGGTCAACGAGTGTCGCAAAATTGCCAAAAGCAAATTTTCCCTCGATATGTAAACCAAACGCTTATCAGGCGTGCAGTTCACGTCAAGCATCTCTGCTCAGAATTAAAACAACAAGTGATAAAATGGAATAGAAAAAAAAACCAAATTTACCTGTCGGAACGTTGATGTACAAAACGAAAACAGGATACTGAACTGGATTGAATTGATGATACACTTCATTGACCAATTGAGTTATCTAACAATTGTCATTTCAAAAATTACACATACATGTGCAATGGAAACAAAAGTATTTTAAAAATTAATAAATTCTCAACAAACTTGATTTTCTTTCATCTACAGTACACACACAAACATATATATACCTTTCTAATTTCACAGGGACGATTGTTGACGTATGTAAATTGTCTGTCTCCACTGGAACGGCCCTGTTGCACACTTGACACGAAGCCGACAATTCTGAAGTGAAATTTTCATTCAATGAATACTGAAGTTTGAAAAAGAAATTCTTTTTTTTCTTTTCATTCAAAAACAAATCCAACAATCAAACTTGATCTTGTCAATTTCTGCAGGGTCGAAATTTTTCACCAAATATTGTTCAAGGGTTTCTTCGTTGGGTACAGTTTGAACAAATTCCATCAACAATCTCAGCTGACCAACGTCGAACACCGAGCAAATATTTTCGCGCAAATTTTCACTGCTCAATGCGGAAAACGCGACCGACTGTTTACTGTGAGGGGAAATGCAAAAAATATACATATTTGCAATTCAATTATTCAATAAAATTACCCTCCTTTTTGCTTATTAACAACCTGCAAGCGAAGTGCTGATGGCAACAATGCGTACGATTGAAGCATGTGCATCAGTTTGGGCCATTCTTTTTGAACACTTCGAATTAGCGATTTTCTTCGAACTGGAAATGGATGAAAAATTTCTGCCACTTCAACAGTTGTACCAATCTAAAAATAAATCTATCATTTATTTATTGTATTTATTAATTACAATTTGGCGAACCTGACGTGAACAGGCCACTTGTTTAGTTAACTGACCAGACCGATCAAAGTGCAACTGATAAGCCAATTCAGAATCAGCATGACGAGTTGTAATAATTACGTCGCTAAAATTTCAAACGCAATTTTCTTGTTCATTAATAAAATAATAATAGCCATTGAACAAATTACCCAATCAGGCATAAAGCGCACAGAGCTTCGCCACGAAAGCCAAATGTCTTCATGCGAGACAGATCGTCCATAACAGATAATTTCGATGTGCAATGTGATTTGCCTAAAATAATATCAAACCTGACTACGTTAATAGATTTTTTAAAATAACACATTTGCATGCTTACAAATATTTTGAAAATCTTTTTCTGGTATTCCGGTTCCATTGTCAGCTACATGAATACGCTCAATTCCAGAATTTGTCAACGTAATGTCTTCAATAAAAAAATATGTACAAAGTAGAAAATAAATGAAATAACTATTTGCTGTAAAAATTGCATTTTAATATCAGAAATGGATTGCAAAATCAAAAAATATCCATTTTACCAATTGCTGTCGCACCGGCATCAAGAGCATTCTCCACTAGTTCCTTTATTGCATTTGTCATGCAGCTGATCACTTGTCCAAATGAAATTTGATGCACAACAGTCTCGTTCAGCTGTTTCACCGTCGAACTGCTTTGGCAAAAATCGTTTGACCTTAAAACATTGAAACGCATTAAAACAAAAAATACCACTCTGAGATTCTGTACATTTTTGTTTTCCACTGTTCGGTAAACTAGCTAGCTGGTCCTGCAAAAACAATACTGTCTTGCTAACTAAAGTTGCAAACAATGCAATGCAACGTCCGGCCGACTTCACTGATAAGTTATCAACATTTGCGTTATTTTTGCAAACGTAATAGCACCTGTATAACAATAACTGGAAGAACAATCACTTGACAACTTACAAACACCAAGTTGACAACGTCAGTTGAAAAAAAAACAAACAAAATTCTGTCACTTTTGTAGCACTTGATGCGCTAGGTTGTAATTCAATTTATAATTTAAAAGATTACGTCAAGTAATGTTTTCAATAAAAATAGCACTGCTTGTTTGGTTGAATTACTCGTTTCGTGCACAATTTTACACCACAAATGTAAAAACATAAAATTTACTGAAACCATTACAGTTAACTGAAAATCAGGTACATATTATGTATGTATATGTATTCGAAAAAAATTGAATATACATTTTAAAAATGTACTTAGAAAAGTTGTTTTATAAAGCAGTGCAAGTGAAAGCTGCCTTTTATGTCAATCATCATGCAACAGAAAAATAAATTTATACAGTAAGCTTGTTTTGAAGTAAGAAAGAAAAAATATATTAAAAAAAATCTTTCTTCTTATTCAATATGAATGAATGAACAAGTAAACTGTTATTTAATAAGTGTTATTTTGAATAATTTTAATAATTAAATTAAATTAAATTAAATAATCAATTGTGAAAAAATTTTTAAATGAAAGTTAAAAACAGTTTAACGCGTTTGAAAGACAGGTGTAGTAGTAACTAACGTCTGCACAGAGAGACGAAGAGAAAGAATTCGGCTTCAAAATTTGTCGACAAATATCAAAATGAAAAAGCAGAACAATTTCTTTGTTTTTTTTTTCATTTTTTACTTGAACAATAATGCCTTGAATTTAGGCAAGCAACACTTTTTCAAAGCTTCTCCGGCTTATTTATCAAAAAACAAAAAAACGTCAGTTAATAAGCAAGCAAGAAGCAAAACAGCAAGAGAACAAAATTTTCAGCCATTGAAAAGGCTATTTGAAATGCAACTAGCAAAATAATAATAATAATAAGCAATGAAAAAAACAAAGTTTACATAAACAATTATACTTGTATTCCATTTCAACGCTGCTCATACGCATAAAGAAATATCTATATAGCTATATATGGGCGCATATATTCTATACAAATACAGTACTGTGTAGATAGATGGTTCTTATGTACAGTACTTAAGCAAGGTGAGTGAGTGAGTGAGTGAGTGAGTGAGTGAATGAGTGAGTAAGGTAAAGGTTGGTTGAAACACAGATCAATAGAAGAATATCAATCAGTACGTTCCGTTGATTTGATCGTCAACAAGTTTAAGCGTTCGCGTACGTCTAAGTGACTTTCTGTTGAACTGCCTTGCCCGTCGTCTGTATTCACGCGGATGATCGCCAGTCGTTGTAGCCGCTTTGACCAAGCCGTCCAAGATTTCATCATCAGGAGATTCAGCCGCTTCACCCATAGTCGATCTAACTTCTGAAAAAACAAAACAACATCAACATCCATCCAGTCATCTCAATTGTGATCTGTGAAATCATTTGTGAAAATTGTGAATAATGAAAAAGAAGAAGAAATAATAATAATAATAATAACAAATTAATTATATAAATAAGAATATTGAAAAATCCAATCCAATACCAGCAGCAGTAGGTTGAGTGATCTTTTGGCGTGTTCTTGAGCCCGGATAGGACAGATTCCAGCTGGCGTCTGCGTTGCCTGTCGATTTGAGCACTTTGCTCAATTCTTCGTGATTTTTTTGAGCGTTTGCATTTTCAGCAGTTGAAGAAGAATTTGTGGGGTTGTTGCGTTGCGTCCAGCTTTTGGCGTCAGTTATGAGCTTGCCTCGTGTCTTGTTCCGTTCACGTTTGTCTTGGAGTCGTTTTTTCTGCTGCAAAATCTTTTCACGGCACGTGCGATATTCCAAAGCGAATTCGCTGATCGTTTTGCAAATTGTGTTAATTTTCGTATCTTTGATCGCCGGCTGTGGCATACCCATGTAGAGGAGAAATTTGCGAAATCTGAATGGAACGTATAAATAATTCAACATGCAAGTGGCAATAGGTTGAAATGTACCGATTGATAACACGCTTGTGTATAATCTTGAGAGTAAGTATACGCTGGGCACAGTCGGTCAAAAAGCCGGATATTTTCTCTTTCAGACTGTGCGATTCGTGTTTGGCGACTACTCGTAAATAGTCCCAGGATGATTTGCAATCTTTTTCCAGTTTTTCCAAATTGGCTTTCACCTCGTCAAAGTCGACTTTAGCCGAACGGGCCACCGCTCCCATCTCCGAGTACAGGTCCGTAGAGTCGGGGAAGCTTTCGAGAACAATCGACGCCAAGTGATAAACAAGAGAATGCTTGTGGACCGTATCCTTCACTTCGGGCACTTTGGCCAAGTAGTCGATTTGAAAACCACGCACCTCGGCCCCGTTGAGAAAATTGCCAACGGCCAACAGCGTGGCCATCACCTGCTTGAACGTACGGCTCTTGTCCAATTCTTCCATTGCCAGCTTCAAGTCCATCAACGGCTCGGCCACTTCACGTTCCACGTTGGCATAGTCGAGCATGAAAAGCCAGAGTCGGAGTCGGGCGTGCAGTTGGGGAATTTCAGAGAGCATAAGCAGAAATTGCTCGGCACTGCCGAGCGGCAAGTCGGGATTGGCAGCCTGCGCACCGGCGATCGCTTCTTGCTCTTCCGCAGTGGGCATCATCGTCGAGAGCACTTTTTCAATGCACTCTTTGTTCATGATCGACGAGTCGAATTTCAACACGGCAGTTTTGATCGCACGAGGAGGCGGCAATTTGGTCAGGCCGATGTTGATCGCGTTGCTGCGCTTCGTATCCAGAACACGAATTTCAAGCTTCTTGTCGTCCTTCTTCTTCGGCGCCAATTCTTTGGTTTTGGTCACGAACAGATTGCCCAACTTTTCTGTATCAATTGCGACCGGCTTCACTTTCTGCCAAAATATGCCACCGTCTTTGTCGAGTACACCCGGCAGCGGCTTGCACTGGGCTTCCTTCCAGTGCAGTTTCACCGTTTTCGAATCAACACGATCCGCACGACTGGCCGTTGAAGACCGATGTCCCATCCCGGACTCTTGTTTCGCAACCGGCGGAGGGGGCGGAGGACCGCCGGTACTTGCGGCTTGCGGAGGTGGCGGTGGAGGTGGGCCAGGAATTGAACCCAACGTCTGAGCAAACAGCGGAGGAGGCGGCGGTCTGGACAGTGAATCGGCCCCGCCCCCAGCCGCTGACATCTCCTGCGCCCGCACCAAACGGAGCGGATCTTGATCGTCCGCGTCGTTCAGTTCGGTAAAATCCAAATCGTTAACAATCAACGGTCGATTCAAATTTTGCAACGCTTTCTCCCATTGAATTTCACTCTCTTTTCTCGTATCGATCGCTTCACGGGCAGCCAACTTTTTCTCCATCCCTTTCCTGGCCCTGCTCAACGCATTGGCAAACGTATCACCACCACCACCGCCCGGTTGGGCAGCGGATTCGTCGTCATTCGCAGCACTCGGTTCCCCTTTGGAGTTGGAGCCCGCCGGCGAAGGTTCCACATCTGGCTTCTGCTGTTGCTGATATTTAACAGCCAAAGAATGCACCGCTCCGATGCGCTGTTTCGGCTGTTCAACAACACTGTCCAACGAACTCAAATCTGGCAAAGCCGGTGGAGGAGCCAAAACAGGTCGACTTGGAGGGGCTTTCTGAGATTCTGATCTCTCACCGTTTGTAGGCTGTATTTCTTCCGGAACGTTGTTGTTGTTGTTGTTGATGCTGTTGCTGTTATTCTTGTACAACAAATCCATTGACAATTTTTTCTTTTCTGAGAGACCAGCGGTTTTGGGTTCAGCTGCAAATAAAAAGTTATTCTCATTCATTTTCACACACAAAAGTTAACGTTACCACTCTCGGCGTTTTCCAGATTTGAGGCAAGCTTTTTCACTCGGCAAGTCACTTCTTGATCTGGTTGCACTTTTTCGCGCACACCACTACTACGTCGATCCCCGGAATTGTGCCCAGTTCTTGTACCAGCACTTAAAAAGAAAAAAACAGAATATACTGTATGTATATATTGAAAATAATTCAAAAGCACTACCGCTTAGTAGTAATGCCGCCATTCGAAGTGGCAACCTCTTCGCTGTCCTCTTTATCAAGCATCGCTTCGTACATTCGGCATTGTTCAGATAATTCACGACTACGCAAAGATTGCAAATGCCGCACCGTAGCTTCCATGCCTTGCTCTTCCAAAGCATCGACAATGTCGTAATAAGTATCTTGATCAGGGACGCCGTTTAAGCTTCTATTCAACAGCGTCATTGCGTACACGAGAAGTTCCGTGTCCCCACAGTCTTTGTCATTCAAAATGCCCATTACATGACTCCAAGGAGGTACACCTAGAAAAATGAAAATGAGAATTTCACCAACCACTAAATTTGCATGCAAAAAGAACAGAGTACAAACAGCATATAATAATAATAATAATAATAATAACCTCGCTCTCTGTCAACAATGTAAACAGCTGCAAGAAGAAGCAAAGAATTTGATTCTGTGTATTTGACAAACACCAACAATAATTTAAGCGCCGTTTTCACCACCAGACGAAACTATAAAATCAAAGACAGACGGTGTGAATAAGCAAAAGAAAATATCTATGCGAAAGTAATTTCAATATTGATAAAAATCAAAACAGCATTTTGCATATGGCAAACTTTGATCTCACGCTGAATAGCATTTCTATCTTATTCTATGCCAAGCACGAAAAGGCACTTCAGAACAGAACAGTTGAGCTGCAGGTCGTTTTTGCATATTGTTCAAATGAAAAGTGAGAAACTTATTTTCATTACTAAATGCTGCGTTTTCCGGCAGTCGCGCAATCAATACTGCTTTTGCAAACAAGCAAGCTTTTCCTTTAACAGAATGAATCACGCGACCTTGACTAAAACGTGCAAAAAAATTGCATGCTTTACATTCTTATCTTTGTCATATATTTATTTATCTATTTATTACTGAGTACAAATGTGTCGAGTGCTAATTTGAGCGCCAAAGCTTTCAGTATTATCAGATGATATAAAATAAAATTCACAAATTATTACTATTAAATAACTTAATTTCCAGTTGGTAAAAAGAAATACATATATTTATATTTATATTTATTTGTGGAATTTAAGAAATGAAAGAATTTGACATGCAATGATACGAACAACATACTTGAGAACCGAGAAGAGAGTAAAGCCATTGAATAGTCTCGTTGTGAGCAATGACACCATTCATTCCATCGACGTAAAGCATCACCTGGCCTAGAGCTGAAATAGTAAAAGTTTATCAATTTGCACATTGCAGCAGCCTTATTGAAAATCAATTTACACACTGACCCCTGAGAATGTAGTTTTGGTAATTTTGATCCGCCGCTGCGCCCACTTTTATCAAGCACGCTAGGCCATCATTTTGAACAAATTCATGAACTAAATCTTTGTCGTCCTGAAAATTGTATATATATATATATATAATAAAATATTAATAATTATTTTTTACCTGAAATATTTGCTTCAAAGAAAATAAAATTCGACGCAAATCACGACCGGTTGAGTTCAACAGTTTTTCTTAAATAATTGAAGAAAATTTAAATTTTTTTCATGTAATATTTAAAATATTTCATTTCATACCAATTATTGTGTGAACTCTGCAAGAAAGCTGCGTCCTTACGACAATATTATTACCGTTTCTAAAATAAAGAACACTGTTAACACATGAATAAATCATCATCTATTACAACACAAGTATCACTTATTAGAAGTAATTTACATTTCCCATTAAAGACGTTCCAATTTATTCCTCATCATCATTTTTGTTTTGCTGTACCGTACTACTAATGAATAAAACTATGAACAATGATGAAAAACATTGAACAGAAATTTTAATTTCTACAATCTTTGAAAGCTTTTCTAGTTGAATTTATCAGGTTGAATGCTTAAAACGCAACACAACACAACAACAATAATTATTTTCTAGTACACTCGATCATGGATGCATCTGTGTGCGTGTGTGTATGTGCATGTGCAACCATATAATAAATATAAGGTAAACAAATGCGAACAAGCAATTCATCTAAAAATGACATACTACTTGACTTGACTTGACCGATAACGATAGCATAAAGTTATTTTTATACAATTCGATCTACTAGCTGCTAATAATAAAAGAATAAACTCTCGACCGTAAACGTATGGTGGTAATTAATAATTGTATAATTGCTCAGAGAAGAGAGAAAATATTTTTTGCTTTGCAAATTTCTTTTCAATTTTCAAGCATGTCCGTGCCGTCCGTCCACAAGACGACATATTTGCGAGAAAGATGATGATAAACGATGACCTGACAACATTGCGCTTGTTAATAATAATAATAGTAATAATCGCAAGAGTAGCTGCTAGCCAGCGTCCAGCAGCAGCAACTAGCACAGATTCCCAGTTACAACCGATTGTGATTGCACAGTGCAACCTGGCACGAGCAGGCGCAATAGAACATCGTCTATCCCACTTAAATTATGCCAATTTTGACCAAAGTCGACCGTATAAAATATACATACATACATACATACATACATACATGCATATATACATGTATATATGTATATATAGTAAAGCAATAACAACGCCAGTGTGTGAAAAATGTTGAAGGAAAATAAGAAAAGAGGTCAGCTTTAACATCCTAACATTTCTCTAACGTATCGTTTAAAATTTACAACAAACATTCACATGTCACACATGATGAATGATACACTTTTGTTCATTCAAAATGCAAAAAAAATACCAACTACATTTTTACACTTGATTGTTGCTTGAGCAGTTTTTGCCAAGCTGCTAAAAACTATTTAGCATTCAACGAATTTCAGAATAGAAAAGAAAAATCATCATTACAAAAGCGTGTAATAATGTATATGAATTTGGTAAAAAAATAATTATCGTAAATAAAGAAAACTAATTCGATTCGATTAATTTTCATAAATTTATGTTTTTTTCTTGAAATTGCAAAACTGTGAAACAGATATCTCAAAAAGTTGACACAATTAAATTAAAAAGCAGTGTAATTTTAGCAAATTCCACGCGTGCTTGCCTGTCACACAAACCGCTCTTCCACCTGCTGAAAGCGGAGCAAGAAGTTCAAGCTACACATTACCGCGCGTGTGTAGACGTGGAAATTTAGCCGATATTTTCTTTTGTCCAACAACACATTAAAATATTCAAAAACAAAATTCAATGTAATGCTTTTGAAATTGGATAATTACAACAATATCCCCCCGATTCGACTGAAAATTCCACCAATACAAAGTGAATAGTCAATGTTCATTACCACAGTTTTCTTCGGGTTGCTAAAGTTGGACAACTCTCATGCAAATTTCAACATTTCATTGCAAAGAAAAAGCCAACATTCGAACCGCTTTTGAATGATCTTTTTTTCTTGCTTTCTGTACAAGTGTGATGAAAACTCAAAGATTGTAAAAATCCAAAAATTTGTAATTCCAAACTAAACCACCAAAGGAAAGTTGACAGAAAAGAAGACGACTGTGCAGCATACTGAATAAATTAATTTTGCTCACTTCATCAGAGAATCTATTGAAAAGAAGCAAAAAACCAAGAGAAGAAATTGCAATTGTAAAAGTATCATTGAAATTTTTGCATGGTGAAAAGCAAGTGAAAAAAAGGTGAGAAAGATAAAATTTAAAAGTGTCTTACTGGAAAATGGTCGAAAATGACAAGAGATCGTTGCAAGTTTGCAAAAATAAAGCAGCAGTGTAAGACATGAAGAGAAATAATTTTGAAATGAGAAAAAGATCAGAAAAAACAGTATTCGACTATCCTGTGCAGAGAGGGTGGTGGTAAACAAAATACGGAAGTCGTACGTGCCGAGATGTAAGCAAACAAGCAAGCAAGCGAGCAGGCGAGCGAGGGTTTTTGTTCAAAAGAAGGGGAAGAAGAGAAAGTGAATCAACCGGTCAGTCACAATCAATGAAAACAAGTGGTGCTTGCCCGAAGAACTCCACAACCTTATAGATATTGTGTTTGATTCATTGATGAGAGAACTGGCAATGACCTCAGAGACCTCAGAAGGGGCGGGGGGAGAGTTGTTCTGCAAAGCTTACTGTTGTTGAATAAAGCTGTTCAATAAGGAGGAGGTGGTGGCTTGCTCGCGGGCGGTTGAATAGCCGGATAAGCCAGCAGCACTGGGATTAATCAAAGCGGCGTCGGCGACAGTGAAGCTGCTGCGCCTGCGCAGGCCAGCCCTGCAAACGCCATTGTTAGCCGAATCGGACCAGGCTGAAGCGGCTGACCAAATCTTCGGTGTGAACAGTTGACAATAGGAGGAGGAGGAGGAGGTGGAGGAGGAGTCTTTCGAAGGAGAGGCTTTATGCTGAGCGCCGCTTTGAACAAGCATCGAGGCAAGCTTCTCCTTGCGATTGAGATGTTCAAACCGCCGACATGCCGAGATGTGGACAACGGGACGAGAACAATGAAAATTATAATAATCGACGAGCTGATTATGCAAGAGCGCAGACAGAGTAGAAGAGAGAGAGAGAGAGTTCCCAAACCGTTACGTGAGCACAAACGGATCCACCCTTCTGTCGTCGACCTGACCGCGTCAGCACAGGCGCATAGTTTTAAGGTCAACACAATGCGGATGACCACCAACTGGACGCGGTGACGAAAAGGACACGAAATCGCGAATCGGCACGCGGTATATTTTGACAAGTCCGCTTGAACTACATTTCATACCAATGATCACACGCACACATACATACGTATACGTATACTTATATGTATGCATCACTTACTTATTTACTTGTTCAATTGCATTCAGTGATATGCTGATAATAATAAGGTAAATGCTTTCCGTTTTTTTCTGATTTTTGCAATTTGAACACTCACCTCTCTTTCAGAACAGCCAACTCGTCCGGCTGTTCCACCAACGACATGTCCAAGTCCAAGTAATTCCCATAATCAACTGGCGTAGCGTTTTGACAGGAAACGATCTGCATCGCGGCATCTTCAACCTGAAAAATTAAAATGAAATAAAAAAAACAGTAAAAGCATGAATGAAGGAAGGTCAGCTGTGCGACAACAGTGTGAAAGAGAACAAGAAGAGAAAAAAAATCCCCAACTTCAATGAACAAATAAAATAAAATTGGAACAAATGAAACAAAGGTGAGGGTCGAATTTTTCAATTCTTCATAAGTGAAAAAAACCCCTGCTGTTGTTGAAAAAAGAAAATTGAACCAATGAACAACAAACAAACAGCCCATTGTTCCCAGTCTGAAAGCACACATTAATTCATTCCATTTAGCAGAAAATACAAATACAACAACGGTGCCATTACTACTACTAAATAGAAGCTTCATTCATCAGAAATCTCGACAAATGATTAAGCAGACAAAACATCAAATCATCATTTATTATCATTATCTGTATTAGTACTAAAAGTGGAAATATGCAACTGACGTGAGAAATAAGCATTATTTTACAGAGGAACAATATTTTCACTAATATTCAAATGCAAAAGCAATTTTTCATTTTCCAACTGATGAACAACATTCTTATCAAATGGATACATACTGCTTTTCATAGATTACTGAAACAGATAAAAAACCAAATTTTTTTTCCCAACAGCCTAACGTCTTTAATCTGAATAAAATTTATATATAAAAAAAGAATTATTACAGATTGTTTATTAAACAGGTCGCCGTTGCTGTTCGATAAATGAAAACGATTCGAAATTGGGAATTCTGTGAAATGGGTAAAAAAGTTGCCAAAGGCCAAGCAAATATGTTCCACCTTCACTACACATGCATATATGCATATATATGTATATACGAAATAATTCAGCATTTTTTCAACCACTATGCATTCAAACAAGTGCTATTTAAAAAAATAAATAATAAGAAAACTTTCTTCTTCTTTTGTAAATACAACATAAAAAGGTTTATATCATCAGATGATGGTAAAAAATGCGATGGTGGAATGAAATGGAAAATTTTTTCAAATTGAAACCAAATTAAGGTCACGGATTTTTTTGGTGGTGATCATCAAAAAGGGAAAATCGCTTTTTAAATGGTTATTGTCAAATGCCGGTTGCAAGTGGCAATGACAACGTTGACCGTCGTCTGGTTTGGTGCAAACGAGAAAAATCCTCAAAAAAAGAATTGGGAAAAAAGCAGCCTGGTCTGTGTGTGCATTTCTTTTTGCCAACTCGAGATGTTTTCAATTTAAATTTGTTCATGCACTATGGGGAAGAAGATCCCTGCCCACTCTGAGACCACAGTTATCTATTGTTTTTTTCCCAATTCTAGAACTAATTCTAAATCCAAGTTATTTTTAATCACTGCTACATTAAATATAGCATCTTGTCACTACGAGGTGTGTGTTGTATTATTGATCGGTTGAAAAAAAAAGAAGACAAAACCTTCATTCATCATTTCACCCACCCACCATTGAACAACACGAACAACATAAAAGACGCTTCGAGCAAATTTCTGCTTGTACATGCAGGAGAAATGTGGCTGGTGGCTTATATGCGCCGTGAGGGTAGATAAATTGTTTTTCAACACCCTTGCCGCCTTCCTATCAACTTCCGCTAATTGTAGCAAATGAATAATTAACTGAACAAGCTAGCTTAGCTAGCTAGCCGGCTGGCTGCTTCAACTGAACTCAGTAGAAGCAGATGCAGACAAGAATTAAAGCTGGCAATATAAATAAATTTGTTCTGCACAAACTGGCCTTTTCGACGTCACAAAGAGCCGATAAGTTTCCGGTAAATTTCACTTGGAAACCAAACGAGCTTTTTCCTCTATTTCCATTGCAAAAAAAATCTCCAACAGCTTGCTCGCAATCATCCTCCACCACATGCTTGTTGTCTTTCCTTTTCTTTTTTTTTAAATTGTATGTCATAAATAAACAAAACTTCATTTTTCATCGTTCTCCATTTTCCTTTGATTAAACTTGTCTTATAATAATTATGGCAATTACAATATCGATACATTATTATGGCCAAGTGTGAAAGAAGAGGCAAACACCAATTCATGAACAGAAAAAAGTCGAGAAAAATATCCACATGTAATCAACAATTTCAAGAAACTTCCAGATGATGTAGAATCGTTTCAAAAAATACCTCATGTTAATGTTAATGTAATAATGTTTTCCTTGTTTGCTGTTACTTTCAAAGATGCAACGCATTTGCATAATAACAACGCTGTCTGGTTAAGAAAGATTTTTGAAAATTGTAAAAATTTCACATCCACTTGATAATGTCATCAATCAAAGTGCTCAATCGGTCGTCGTACCACGCGTATAAGTATGTGTGTGATCAAATTTTTACCAAAAATCAGGTTCAAAATTAACACAAGGCGTTAAAGCCAGATGTAGATTTAGAGACTGAGAAATTTGTAAAAGTGAGATCATCTTTAACATATTGCTAATATAATCCAATCAACATCAAAGCTGACAAAGCAGAAACAACGCTGATGCTGAACGACGAAAAATTCCTCCCCTCCCCTTTGCTCGCAATTCCGCTGCTTTCAAGCGCCGCATTGCACTATCGGTTTGATTAAAATCTAGAATAAATTCAATCAATTTAAGCCAGCTGGAAAAGAGAAAGAAAAATTCTCAAATCCATCGTTTCCACTGACGACTGATTATTATTTTCCAGAGATGATTAATTCACTTATACTGACAAAGCAACTGACACAAGCCTTGCTTTCCGCACGTCCTCAGAAATTGAACAGTGCTGCTGTTGCTGCCCTTTCTCGATCCGTGTCAACCTCTCAGCTACTACAAACTGCAGAACTCTCTAGCCAACGCCCATTCGACCGACCAACCTTGAAACTTTTTCTGTTTTTTTTCTTGGAATTTTTGTAACAAAATTTTCACATTAGATAACGAGAAAAAATTCAAAAATTTGACACATTTGAAAGCCATCTTTGACACAATTTCAAAGCAATTCAAGCGAGCCTAAAACCGGGCCGACCATTTAAAAAGAGATTGACGATGAAAGTCAGAAACTGGCATAAACAATTTGACCCAATCCCACGCGTGGAGAGGTCGAAAAATAGCTTGGCACCCCACCAACACGCATTATCACGAAAAAAACACCTGAATATCACCGACACACACACACACACACACAATTCTACCGCGAAAGAATAATTATTCTACGTTGCAAACAATTAATTTTCTCAACGAACCAACAGAAATATCCAACAGAACCAGGAATAACACTTGTCATCATCATCATCATCATCACAATCCCCCTCCCTCTCACCCCTGTGTGCCCTGCCCGCCCCTTACCGTCAGCTCTCTTTTTGTGTGGTGCAGCGTAAATTTTGCAGATTTTTTTTGGAAAAAATGCCTGCTAAAGGAACGATATTCGTCGCTTCCTGTTTGTTCAAGAAGCACACACACTTCGCCTAACAATGCAAGCGTCCCAATGAAGAGAGCAAACAGAGCAGCAGCAGCATGTTTGCCACTAGTAGTAGTAGTAGTAGCTCACAACTGTTCCGTTCCACCTCCAGTGGCAATGGGGCAGGCATTTTTTTTGTCTTACTCATACAACACAGCCAACCTGGACACACACACACACACATGTCTAAGCGGAGATGCTCTCTCTCTCTTTCTCTCTCACTCCCTCTGATGCTGAACAAGTTCGGTTACCTTGTGCGGTGCGTTCAGGAGACGAAGCACAGACGGCAGTTGTTCCAACAGAGTCGTCTGCAAGCTGAAGCGAAAACTGCGACCAAGGGCTGGTTCCAAGCAAGACGCCGCCGTGGCAAACGGATCCTTGTCGTTCAGATATTGCACTCTGATTGTCAAACGGTCGTCTTCGTCGTCGTCGTTGTCGTCGTCGTCACAGTTGCGTCGCAATGGTTGCTGTTGCATCACTGTTTTGCGCTAATCTGGCTCGAGCGAGCGGTCAGCACTGATGGCAACAATAATACTAGTAATACAGCCGTGACGATGCGTCCGTCACCTGAAAAACTGCCCACTGTCCAAAAATACAGTAGTGGCCACGCTGTGCAGATGTCAAGCGGTCGCGACCGCAGCAACCTTTATGCAAAGGTCAAACTGGCGGCAGGGGCTGCTGTAAGTGAGGCGCGTTTTGATTGAAAAATTCCTCTCCACTCAGCTAATTAATTGAACACACGAACCAACGAACCAACCAACGATGATGCCCCGTCTGGCTTCTTCGAATCACACAAACTAGCTTCGTGTTTTCGCGCAACGTTTTGCGCTCCAGGCGAAACAGCTGTCACTTATTTTAGACGCAGAAGAGAAACTGCCAGCAGCAGTAGCAGCAATAGTATAATATTGGTAGTAGTAGTAGTAGTAGTAGTAGTAGAAGTGGTAGTAGAAAGCAACAAAATGCCGATTACGCGCGCGCCTGCCTGCCTGCCTGCTCTGCACAACAAGCCAGCAAGCAACACCACAGCTAGCAGCAACAAGCAGTTGTTGGTTAGTCGGCCTGCTAACCCGACTCTCAGTAGCTGCAACTTTGTTACCAATAAACAACAATAAAGTAACCACGGACGAGCAGCTTCGGGTTAAAAAAGAAAAACCAAAACGTCAGCCGCACCACCAGATAGCACCGTGGGAACTGAACGCCCAATGGTCAGCACTTGGACGTCCACTTCATCGTTGCACTCTCCATTATTTTACAGTAGTCATTTAAAAAATCAAGTACAACAAAAGAAAGTTACAATGGGTCCTTTTGCACAGTCATTCATTCATCATCGCTGACACTGAAATTCAATGCACAATGTTTTGCATGACAAAATGAGCTCCTCTGTTTTCCAAAATTCGACACTTTCATCCAGCCTACATTGCAGATGAATTGTTTGGGGAAAAAAGTTTCCTCAAAATCAGTTCACAGTAGAAAACAGTACTTCTTTTGTTATCTTTCAACACCGTTTTGATTCGCATTTGAAAAATAATAAGTGCAATGACCAAATTGGAGATTGCTCTAATATGACAAGCTGTTCAATGTTTGACTAGATTTTAACGCGTCTGATTACCCTTCTATATCATATATTTAATGCAAAATTAAGGTACCGGTTTGAATTAATTTTCACTTTGAATAACCAATTTTACAAAATAAAAGTACATCAATAAGTGGGAAAAATATATTTATATATATACGGTCAATAAATTCTTTCATTGTTGAATATATTTTGATCACAAAATGACAGGAAAAAATATTAGCAAATGAATATTTCAGTCAAAATGTATTTTTCACTTTCATGTTGACTTGAAATTACATAATGCTTGTGTGCAGAATGAAATGGGAAAAAGAAGAAATATTTATTGAAAGAATGAAAATGAATAGTGTCATTCAGTAACGGCGACAGTGACGCCTTTTCATTATTGATGGAAACATTTTTGCAAATTGCATCGTTTGATGCACTTGAAAAACAAAGTCATGCGTAATAAATAATTCACTCTCACGCTGCTTTTAATACTTTATATTGAACTTTCAATAAAATATATTAGCGTAGCTGCTTGTCAAAATTTTCAGCTTGCGCAAAATGAATTTCAAAAGTCCAAATTAATTATTCCAACCACCCCCCACCCCCCCTGAACCAACCCTACACACAAGAACACAGGCAGAGTTGAGTTGCTTGCTTTCCAAATACGCACAGAAAAATTTGCTTCTAGATTATTTTTTAAAATTTAAAACAGTGCACAAAACTAAATTTAAATCAAATGTCATTTCATTGTCATCCTATGCCAAATAGCATTAGTGAATTAAAATTCGATTCAAAAATTGTAATGACAAACATTGACTGATAAGAACGCAGATGTTGATAATTTTAAAATGCATTTTCTTTGATGTATTTTTCCTTTGTTTCTCAAACATATATATATATATATATATATGCTTTTCTATGGGAAAATTCAAAGTTGTTGAGATCATTTTAAATAAAAAACCAAGAGTACAAGAACAAGCCAAGCAAGTGTGTATATAACATGAAATAGATATTGACAACTGCGTGACAATATGATTTACTTTAAATTTGAATTTACTTCAATTTAAAAAAGAAAAACGTTGTTCTCTATTGTTGGAAAATTTTGACGCAAACTACCGGTCCAGAAAATGGAAGGAAGTAGCCTCACGTAAAACAACAACAACAAACACATTAGACAAAAAGCTGGCTACATGAGTATAATACAAGTTTTACACAATTCACAAACAGGACCCGCAATTGCTGTTTTCACTTTTAAATACTGCTGTGCATGCAACTGGTTATTTCCATTTTCCTTATTCCGTCAAGACACCGCAAATATATAAAAATCCACCTATGCCAACAAGCATCAAATGAAAGCAGCGGAAAAGCTGCTGCATATTCGACAATCTTCACAATCACGTGCGTAGTATATACTAAGCGACTTGCTGCTATTATTACTTTTTTAATTAAAAGTGGCGGCACCATTTTATGCAAAAATATAGGTTCGTTTTCAAAGAGAATAATTCTCAACACAAACCCCCCCCATTTTTATGCTCTGAATCATTGGCTATAAAAATGAACAATCATTTTGTATAAATTGTTGGAAACTTTGTCAAGTAGTCAAATGTCAATTGAACAATGAAGTTACACAATCACGTTCACACAACAACTAAATTAGCCATTTTCTACAAACAACAAATACTGAATGTCATTTGATGAATTAGATGTTTGCTCATCGAATGTGCAAATACACTTTTTTCCCAAGCAAACCGTTTTCTACCCTCTTGGACTGGATGAAGAAAAAAACCCAATACAAAACCATCACTTTGCTTGTTGTTTATAAGTTATTTTTTGCAAAAAATGCGGAAAAGTGCAGAAAAATAAAATAACAAAGCTTACCTTGCTTTTTGAAATTCCTCTGTTTTGTAGCCGACCAACGTTGGAAGAGTGATTAGCCCATTTCGAAGTTGGCTTTGTTTTCTCGGAAAAATCATAATTGAACGTGATTTTGCTAGAAGGGCTGAACAATTCCAAAAGCTGTTGCAAATCTTTTCTACTGTAGAAGACAACATCCGCATCAACAGCATCGGCATAAATGTAAATTTTTCTCGGCGACCACATCGCAGCACCGTTGGGTGGGACATTTTGTTCACGTCGGCGGATATCTTTCGCACAATTGCCCAGAAACACTTCGAACTGATCGAAAGTTTTGATTCGATTTTTCAAACCGAGAAGTTCATCAATGTCACGCAACGAACTGATGAGGCGATTGTTACGACGGTGATGCGATTTCGCTTTGGGACGTTTCCATTTGAACGGTTTTGTCAGAGGCAATTTCGGTACTACTACTTGAGCTTGTTGCTTTACATCAGATCCTCGAATTCCCACTAGCTGAGCATAGACTGGCTGCTTGGCCTGCCTAATAACAGTTGCTTCATCTTTCACGGGTGTGCTGTGAATTTTCACATCGGAAGCACTACCCTGATCGACCATTTCACCACGTTTGATTGATGATTTTTGCACTTGGGCTACTTGGGCCACGGGTTTCTGTTTACCCACAGCAACCATCTGCTTGGGTTGGGCAGTGGCCGGAACGGGACTGCATCCGGCGGTTGTTCGCTTCGAAGCTATTGTAGATTGTTCCAACTGTGCTGCCGATTCAGTCGGTCGTTGTTTTCCAACGTCCACAGAAGCAACACCAGTCGGCTGCTTCGCTTGTTCCACTGATTTAGCGTGACCATCAGTAGTCGCTAATGGTGAAACTTCTGCTTCTTTGGCCTTACCAACGGCAGCTTTTGCAGCTTCGGCAGCTTTCAACTCTTGCCTTTTACGATTCAACGCTTCTTTGGATCGCTCCAATTCTTGATTTGCCATAACTTCTTGCTTTTCCTTATGAAAAAACGGAGAAGCAACTTTCTGGGGTTGCCTGATTGTTGTTGTGGACTTGCGAGTGTCTGTCGGAACTGATTTCGGTGATTCAAGCGATTTCGCCTCATTTTCCGCAATTTCTGATGTAGAACTTGGAACCGCTCGAGCGGTTCTGCTCTTGTCAGAAGAGATGCTCTGGTTTTTGTCCAACTTAGACTGTTTCAACTGTTCGCACTGTTCAGAAGCTTTCTGGCGTAAATTTGTCGCCTCGCTCATCAGAGAACGGGTTACTTCACTCTGAGCTGCAAGCTTGCGGCTCGAGGTTCCTTCACCAATACCACGACTCAGACTTTTCGCTTGCTCGGAAAACTGACTAGCACCTAGGTGCATTTTACGGCGCAACTCTTCCAATTGCTGCTCAAAACTGGGCTCTTCTGATTTTGGTGCCTGCTTCGGCACCGGGGCTGTGCTGACACTTGGCAACAGTGGCGCCGGAGGGCCGTCTTTGAACTTCTCACTCATCCGCTCAATCATCAGTGATTTTTTTCTACTAGCCTGCGACCGCTGTTCAGCAACATCTGCAGCAGTTGTAGCTGGAATTCGACTGTCTCGACGTTCCGAGCGTCGAATAATGGGCTGTATTGCCAAGATGGCTGTGTTCAGTGGCTGCTTCGGCACCACGGACAGACGTGCCAGAGCCAGTGACGGTTTCTTCGGTTTGTACAACTCTGGGAAGACGAATTTGATTTCGTGCTGGCAAACTGACGCACGCCGAAGGTTCAATTTCAAATCGGCGAAGTGAAATTGAATTTTTGGCGCCACACGGGCCACCTCCGCAACGCCTTTGGCAACACGCCGGATCGCCATGCAAACGGATGGACGGCGCCATTCGTACCTGTCAGCCCAATGACTAGGCCATCGCTCTTCTATCTGCTTAGCATATTGCAGCTTTTGCTCAATTTCTGTCAAACTTATTTTTGGCTCTTCACTTTTTGAGCAATTTACAGTTGCCATTTCGGAAACTCGTTCAGGTCCATCGTCATATTTCTCTGCAATTCCAACTCTAGGCTGGCAGGTTTGCGTTAATAATGCTCGGTCACTTTGCAGTTCGCCTACGGATGCTATGTGCAACGCTGGCGGTTGCTCGTAGGTGAAACTGGCCAGCGCTTCATTGTCATTCACGTGTAATTTATCCGCATACTGCATCAACAACTTGGATTCGTCCTCAACTGTGCTCGGTACGGGTGAAGCAGTTTTGCTGGGCTGCTTTAACTCTGCATGGTTGTCATTACTGATTGGAGAAGTTCTCATAGAAACAGCCAAATCTTCGTCATCTGTTGTAAGACCCGTTGTTTCGGGATGCTCACCTTGCAACGTCCAAAACTGATCACTGTAATCTGATGAAGTCAAAGCACTTTTCATAACCATATCGTCGTCACTGTATTCACGATCACTCAGATCTTCATATTCAGATACTTCCTCTTCATCACCTTCCGCCTCTTCTTCCGCTTCATCTTCATCTGTGCACTCACTGTAATCAAGTGTAATGCTGAACACAGGCGCTGGTTGAGCTAGATGCGGCTCTACCCGACCTCGTTCTTCAGGCTGTTCCTGTTTTAGCATAAAAATGGGATATTTCTTATCTCGGCTGTCTAAGCTCGTCTCGTAATCTGAGTCATAGTCTGATGATGAAAACCCCGCATAACTGGAATTAGATGGTGACAAAGAAAGCATCTGCACTTGACTGATGCGTCGGACGGGTGTTGGCATTTCATCATCAGTAGTGTCTTCAGATTCACTGGCTGTTGGAACTGCTGCTACTTTCAAATGGTCTGCATCGTCCCCACTTTGTTTTTGATGTATCTGCTCTTTGTCTTCGGCTAACTGGATGTCAATTTTTGGCACTGCTGTATTTTCATCGTAATCACAAAACTGTCGCCACGCGTTAGAAGCATCGCTTGCAGATGTGTTTTCCACTTCTTCATCCGCTGACATGTTGTAATCACAAAACTGTTGCCATGGAGGTATAGAAGAAGTAGAAGATTTTTCACTGTCTTCCACCTCCAACTTTTCCAGCTGCTCATCCTCTTCAGCTTGTGAAATGGAGTAGTCACAAAACTGATTCCAAACAGATGGATCGTAAGTGGAAAGATTCTGTGTGCCGTCATCTTTGCTTTTTTCAGATGTTTTCTTTTCATCATCTTCGTCTTCTTCGTCATCTTCTTCTTGTGATAAACCGTAATCGCAAAACTGTTCCCAAGGAGGGGCTACATATGTGTTATCAGCAGAGATATCGGCTGTATTATTTTTTGCTGGTTCTGCAGATTCTTCTTCATCTTCTAATACACAAAGATGATAAAACTGATTCACATTTTCATCACCTTTTCCAGATTCATCATCATCACCACCTTTTTCTTCATCACTTTCTGTTGCGTATTCATAGTCGCAAAACTGTTGCCAAGGTGGTGTACCATGTGATAATCCACTTTCATATGATGCACTTTCAGAATATTTTACACTGTCAGCATCATTAGCTTCTTCACTTTTGTTCAGATCTGAACCTTGGGATGCCGCTGAGTTGTAACTTGCTTGACTCGGATCATCAGCATCTTTTGATATCAACTCAGTACCAATAGTTTGATCAAAATGATAATCCTCTTCTTCTTCTTCTTCTTCTTCACTAGATAAACGAGCTTTCTTTTCAGAACTGCTATTCTCACAACTAGATGAAGACGATGTCTCTTTGACAGAATTTGTCTCTCTACATTCTGACGGATCTGTATGCAACTTTTCAGATGATTCATGATCAGTATGTTTGAATGTTGAATCTTGTGCAACATTTCCTCGAGTACTGCTCGTCGTTTGAGAAGAAGACGTCTCGTTTTCTGAAGATAACCTTGTCTTCACTGATTCCGCACTAGGAGACTGCCTTGACCATACAGGAGGGGATAAATCAGCATGATGCGTATTCCAAACAGTACGGGTAGGAGTCAGTCGGCTACCATAATGAGAAGGTGAGTAATTACGATGATTTGATGAAGTAGAATGCAACGAATATGTTGACTTTCGTGGACTATATTCATTATATCTTAAAAATGAATCTTCATTTTGCATTCGAATAACTGTATAAGGTATAGCAAAATAAAATAAAATAAAATAAAATAACAGAAAATTATTTAAAAAATAATATAAACTCAATGTATAAAATTCGTGTAATTTTAATAACTTGATTTCATAAATATTTACACCGATATATGTTTGTATGTATTGTCTGTTTGTCATTCGTTTGATTTAAAATTTAAAAAAAAAGCCCTCCCTTACTTGTCTCGAATGTTTTCAAAGCTGTAGTTGTATTTTTTTTGACTTGCAATTGGTGTGCTTGCAAGTAAATTTCCATATGAACTGTGCAGATAATTCGAGCTGAAACCTGGATCCAAATTACTATAGCCAGTTGAAGAGCGACGCGGTGGAACACTTGTTGTCAAAGAATCGCCCAAAAAACGGCTTGAGTCATAATCTCTTGACACTGCATGATCGCTAAGCTGCAAAGACATTTTTATTAATTCACAATAAGCGGTGAATAAAACTGCACTTACGTAATGATAACGCGGTGACTCATTGTATCCATGAAACTTTCTTGGCAACGAATTATAGTCCTGCAAATGCAACTTCTGCTTCAGTACAATTAAGATTGGATTTTTTCTTAGCTCAGATGAGAAAAAGTAAATTAATGTAAATCTTTCCAGCTACTTTCATGAATATGAATTTCTACTGATCGTGTCAGATAAAAATTTGCACTGCATGTAAATTTTTACACATACAGATGATGGATAATTGGTGTTCGTCATATTTTTAAATGAAATTTTAAATCATACCAAAAAAAAAGATGACATGAACAAAACATAACAAAACAAAACCAACCACCATTGTATAGAAGCAAGTTACTGAAATTGAAACTGGAAAAATTAGTACAATGACGACGTTATTGCTTCTAATTCTTCATTTTATTAAGCATTTGCTTTTTTTCTAAAATAAACATGCGTTCATTTAAATAGCTACGCAAAAAAATCCAGCTCAAATATTCAAGCTATTTTAATCTTTCCAGAATGGACGCTACTAGAACTGAACTGAACTAGCAACTAGCGTAATGGCCTTATTCAATAAACAAACAGCAAAAATTATGCAACACTGAATTGAACTTCCCTACTGACAAACAAGCATATATTTATTTGTTCGAACAAAAATCAACTGCTTATTATTATTATTATTGAAGATAAAATTTGCCTGTTACACACAATTTTGCAATTCAATATAACTAGTTGGAATTGAGGCGCAAAACAACCGAAAAGAGGTAAAATATTGCTTGACTTTTTGGTCTGAAGCAACGTAAAAACAACCAACATTCCAATCAAAGAATATGCAATGATTTGCAGCTTGCAAAAGCACGTGTTTGAAAACATTTCTTGGTGTAGTTTGGAAAATTTGCGCTTAAATTTAAATTTAAATTTCAAAAATCGGTTACTGATCACACCAAACAGTTGGGTCAATCAAAATATATATGCTAATGATGATAATATGCTACAACAGAAAGTAATCACCTCCGCTTGAACAAAGACTTTAGCAGTTGAAAGCCATTGCACTTAGACTAAATTATTATAAAGTTTGAAATATGTTTGAATTATTATTATATTGCACTATTGCATGAAAATGAAATGCAAAATCCAAACTCACAAATCACAATGATCACTTGTACTAGGTGCTAAAATATTTTAATTTAAAGCAATCATTTTAAGATTGGAAAGTTTACTTTATAAAATAATTTCCAAATTATGAAGCTCAAATAAAAAAAGGTATGAAAAAATTGACACGAATTGAATTTATCAAAACATGATATTAATTATAACAGAAGAGCAGAATTTTGAAATTTTAAATATAAGAAGAAAAGTTGAAAAATTATCAATAAACTGAGCGTCAACAGTACTGATTAAAAAGAACTTTTTTCTTATTCAACAATCTGAAAATATCAACTGATTTATACATATATACATATGCATATTCAGCGGTTTGGAAAAAGCAAAAGCCGCAGGATATGATCGATTGCCACCGAGTAGCACATGACACTTAGTCAGATGACACGCGCACATTAAGTTGAAGCAGTCAATTGACGTTTAAAGTAAGTGGAAAACATGATAATTTTAAGTAGTTTATACGAAACATCAATAAAATCTATCCTAGTAACTTTGATAATTTATAAATAAATAATTTCATATTTTTTAATAACAAACAGATCATTTTATAATCAATTCGGATGTTTCATTCTTAACACGTGTTGTTGATTCTCAATTAATTCATTTCATGTGCGAATAAAATATTATCTCTTCTTTTTTTGTAAAACTTTGCAAATATGAATTTCCAAAAATTAATAAGACTGTAAAACAAAAAGAAAACAAAACAACCATGGAAGATAAAGATGCTAATATCATCGAAAGCTACGTAATGGTATAAAGAAAACAATTTCTAATCCACTGATTGAAGTTTGCTCTGCCAACGCACCAGCTGTGCCGGAAATGGAGGTGATCAAGGCACATTTCTCAACATCTGACAGAAATTCCCACTCCACTCAGATGAACAATTTGTCAGCTGACGTATACAGAAACTAAATCTGCTTTATCAGATTGATCGTTTTTTTTCAAGTAAAACAATTTCCACAAGATTACAATGACGCAACTGACAATCTGCGGATTTATAATTATTAACAAATCATTCAAAAAAACGCGCACTTTTTTTGAATTAAAAAAACCACATGCAAGCATTTCTTCAATGCCAGATTTATTCACTTACTTGAACTACAGAGAAAAAGCATTCTGTGTTGTAACTGCATTTGCAGAAAATTATCCAATAAAACAACACATGGCTAGTCTTGAGCAGTTAAACATGCGTGTAATGGTGTTTGCAAAAAAAGTCTTTCAAAGTTTTTGAAAACTAATTACATTTATAGATATAGACATATATATATAGTTCAGTGATGTAAAATTACCTCCAATATCACGAAAGAGATTCTCTTTTAACGTATAAAAAGAAAAATTCATCAAATATTTTACAACTTCTCTTAGCTGTCTCTCACAGCACAAAATTGCCATCATTTCAACGCATTTATTGCTCGCATGCATAGCTTTAAAACCATCTGCCATTGGTGATTAAACTGGAGCATTTAAATGAAAAAAATTGCTTTACAAGTAATTTTTTTTCGCCCAAAGCATTTTTATTATAAAATTAAATCCAATTCCCAGTTATGAAACAAGACATTTTATACATGCAAATGATAGAATTGGAAAAAATATTTTCAACTAAAAAATCCAATAAATTTCATTTACATGTTGAATAAGTGTTTGTCGGTAATTTGCAAAAATTTACACCCACAACGTTAAGTGAAACATCACGAATTGCACTGTTGCAAATTAATACGCCAGTTACAAATATGTTGCTTGCATGTTAGTATAGATGTATATATAGACGCAAGCATTAATTACTGATTGTGATGCGTGAGCATTAATTCAACTGCAGTGTAAATATTTTTCGGTTAAAAATAATAATATTGATAAGAAAACACTGAATGGCATTGCTTTATGAGTGAGTGAATAATCTGTAAAGGATTTCAAAATGAAAGAAGCAAATAGTGCAATTTTCCGGAGCAATTGGAAGGCGGCTGTTAATGCAAGTTAATAATTTACGTCTAGAAATTGAGTGAGAAAAAAGAAAAGAAAAGACAGATGGAAAAGTAGCAACGCAGCAAAGCAAAAATGTAGATGGAGTGAGGAGGAGGAGGAGGAGGAGGAGGAGAAAGAAAGCAAAAGAGAGCAAGAGTAAGAGAGTTAGAGATGGAAAGAAAAAATAACAACCATACGAAAAACACTCGCTGAATTAAATATGAGAAAACAAATAATTTTTTGAAATTAAAATAAAATTATGAAGAAATTATTTTTCAACAATGCTCAATCTTAAATTTTTTCAAAGCTAGCAAGTGGAGAGAATTAAAATGGAAGAAAAAATCAAAAGCATTTTTCAATAATTCATCAATTAACAACGAAAAATAATATGAAACGAAAGCAAAGAAATAAAATGTTGCCGTTGTAAATTATCATTATAATATGAAAATTATTAAACAAAAATATTCTTACTGTAGTTCCAAAGCGGGACATGTTCAAGTTGGATTCGAAAGCATAATCTCCACTTAGGTATATTGAAAAGTAAATTCCGTGAACTTCTGCAGGTCGGCCAAGACAGACTCGCGTCTAAATAGATGAAGCTTCGCCGGTGAAATTGATCAGCCTCGTCGTGCCGGCTAGCTGCAAGCGAGTAGAAGCAAACGCATCAGAGCGGCGCCCGGTGGTTGCAGGTTGCCTGCCTTTCAGCGGCTTGACGTGACAGGCGGCTTTTTGTTTCTTCATTTTCGCTGCATCACTGGCAAAATATATAACCACCTATAGATCAAACCCTTTTTTAGATTTAAACCAATTAAAAACACCATCAACATTACTGTTCAAATAATAAACAAATTAGTTGATGATGTTCGAAATTCTAAAAGTAATATGTATATTTCTTATTAACAAATTATCATAATCAAATATGAATTAAATTTGAATAGTAAACAGCGGAGGAAAGATGTACACTTGAACAACAACAATACTCATTTTCAGACTACACACTGCATATTTTGATAACAAAGAAATTTAAAAAACGAAATGTATTTATTTTAATATAAGTTTAAATTGAGCAACAGAAATTTGAATTTCGTCGCAATTTCAAGTAGAAGAAATCATTTGCAATAAAAATTCACCTCAAACTAATTACTTTCTTTCAGCATTTTTTTCGTTCAATTCTGCCGCTCCAGACCGGATGCTGTGACTATTCCAGCTATTCAACTAAACTTTTTTGTGATCATTTTTCATTTTCTTTACAAAAAAAGAATTTATTATACATAAAATGAAAGTCATTTTCCACATCCAACGCAAATAGTAAACCCATTCTACGTACAATCATTCGGATCATTCGGATTTGTACCCACTAATACAATACAATTTTTGTAAATTGAAATAACTCCTTATTGAGAAGTTTAAACTGAAAAAGTATTAAATTTAATGACAGTTATTGTAGTAAATTAAATTTTATTTTTAAATCATTATTTCAACACAAACTGAAAATTTTGTTTACCATATTTCAGTACATGTAAGAAGTTCTACTGTAGAGCATAAAAATTAAAATTATTTTATTTTTAAATTATTTGACAATTTTTTCAAAAATAAATTAATGCAATATAATTTTTGTTGTGCTTTTGTGATGAACATTTTGATTAGTAAGCATATATGCTTTTAACTGAAACAGCAATAGCAATAACAATTATGTAAGAAATTTTTACAGCATTGATATACAGATGAAATTCTGAAAAATTATACAACACAATTGTTTAATTCTTCGATTACATCTACAGTTCAAAATAAAACCTTTGTACTTTTTATTGCATACTGTAGCAATGAAAGTTGATTTAAAAAGTAATTGTTGGACATTGATTACAAACAACACTGAAACTGTTAGTTTTTCAAACCATAGCCATAAAGCTTATATTGAAAATGACTTATAGCTAATTGAGATATTTTTTAAATACTTTTTACTTTTATTTTATGATTTAAACTAAAGTACAATATTTATTAATATTTTTTAAAAATTAGTAAAGAGAAAATATTAGTATTCACGAAAAGTGTATTTCTTTTTCGAGTGCAAGAAATTATTCAAAATCAAAATGTGATGCAATTAACGACTAGCGAAATCCGTGACGTCAACGATGGTTAGGGTAAACGGCCCCAGAAGGGAAAAGTGCAGATTGCATTCGATCCGAACAGCCTAGTATTACAATCAGTGATATCATATATTATCATTCATGTTTCCAATATTATAAAATGTCAATATAATCATGTGGTATGTTATTTGCATAACGAGAAGGTCTTTTCAAAGCAGCTTCTTTCAGTATTGATTATATTATCGATCATGCAACGCACAAAGTCGCGTCATTTCACTAAAAATGCAAAAACGTTTTTGTCTCTGCAAACTTTTTCAATTTCATAACTGTAACTGAAAGAAAATTTTCATTTATTTTCAACGTTTCATTTTATCATTTTATACACAAATATTTTGTGCTTATATTTGTAATTTAACAACCGGAATTGCATTGACGATGACTTTTTAGCATTCGTCGAGAGCCGAATTTTCGTTTTCTTTTCACCGTAGCAAAAAAATCATGTGCTTCTTTTAAAAACAGCAACTGCAAAGTTTATGATGGTATTTCTGTTCTACAGAAAAAATTGTGTTGCTGTGATTCATTTGTTCTTTTTTCCATAATCAAAATTGCAAAACAGATGATTCACCAAAAGGCAAATTATAATCCACTTTGAATAAATGACAAAAGAAGATGCACTGGATCCACATATACCTATGAAAAAGAGCTAATGTGCATTTTATACAGATTTATACGTATCAGAGTTTTACCACTGGGTCTGAAAGTGATATACTGCTTATTTTCTTGTTCAGACATCAAAGTTCGACGGCACGAATGACGGTTCACCGTCGACATGTTCACTACGTTGTCTTTGTTATGAGAATACACCTTTAATACATTTTTTTTCTCATAAAATTATTTATTATTGAATAGATTTTATATTAATTACCGCACAGCTTGTTTGACCCGTTGTTGTCTCTTTTAAGACCAAGTACGTGATATCACCCTGTTCCCAGTGTCCAAGACAGTCATACTTTTCTGAAGTGTATTCAATTTATAAAACAGAAAAACTGCTGAAACTGTTTTACTTACTGGAATGTTGTTCATCACATTTCATATCAATTTCCAACTTGTGCTCTTCTGTGCATCCGAATGAAATTACCGATTCTTGCTCATCACATCCCTCGATCCTGTATAAGCCTTGATTTGGACACTTCTGTTCTACTTGCTCAGTGTCTATAAATTATTTCATTAAAATTCAATTTCTGAATAGCAAAAGCAATAACAGTATCATTAAATAATCTAGTTCAAATTATAATTTGTTCACAAGTACACGCTGCTGTACAGTATAATTTTGTACACTTGTTTTTACAACGTTGAAGTTGTTGTATTTGTGAACAAAAATTTAAATTTGACAATTAAGTATTTTGTTCGACATACTTATGAGCGTTTCAAATGGTATTCTCTTCTGTGAAAAGTAATGTTCATTACAAGCTTGAAAAGCTGTTGGCGCCAAATACCCTCTCATAATTTCGATGATCATTGAATTCCTCTTGTAAATTTTCATGCACTGGTAACCACGTTCACTGAAATTTTTTGCAAACTTTTAGCAAACAATTTATGCATAACAACTGCCACACTTTATTACAACTTCAAGTTCAAGAACAAAATTTTCAATTTTATTTAAAAATACTTTTAATTTATTAGCATCACTACCAGTTCGTAATGCAAAAAAATCACTAAAATTCTGTTCGAATATTTTACCTTTACGTACTAGAATAAATTATTCTACGAATTACGTTTTGCATTTCATGATGTAAAAACTGTCCATTGTGCTTACCAATCATTGATCGAGTAAAGAACAAACTGATCCATAATTCCGTAATTTTCCGTTTCTATGCATAAGCTGCGACTCAAGTTGAAATCGTTCTCATCTTGAGCAACCATTTCGTTGATGTAAAATTTATAAAAAACATTATCAGTCAATGACTGCCATATCTTTTTAGCATCAACTTGACCACGTTTGTGCACCAACCAGTGAGGAAAACTACACTGAGCAGCCGGATTGCTTTCTACATTTGTAGCGTACAATTAATAAAAATGAATAATAGAAAACAAATTCGACAATCATACCAATTTTTATATCCAAACGAATGACAGCATTTTCCATATCTGTAAGTTCCATGCAACCTGAATCTGCAGATATACCTAACTGCCCGCCGTGAGATTTCATGTCATAAATCTGAAAACGCAATTCACAGCTGCAAGAAATTTCCATACTGAAAATACTGCTGAAAGCACTTACAAAGCACCGGAAGTTTTCCGAATCCGAATAAGCAGATTTTCCCAGCAATTTACCGGCAAAGTAATTATGGCCTTCATTGTTCCATGAGCCCAGGCATTCAATGTCTTCTACTTTACTGTCGCTGACATACGACTCAGGACATGCAGCATAGAAAAACCGAAGCTTTGACTCGGACGCACAAGTTACGCCTGTAGAATAATGGGTGCTGCACACGCTTTTATAAGTCATATAAGTGAAATTTATGGGCTCGCTGATTGGACACGCTTCGGGTCGAGCATTCACTGAAATACAATAGAAATAAAAATTGTATTTTCAAACAATTCTCACTCTGTTGCGTCATACATCTGAACATGGTAATCAGAGGAGTATCACCGAGAAGACGACCGCAAACTTCTTCTAAGGATCCTTCCATTCCACACGGAGCTTAAATTCAAAAACGCATTCGCATAAAACGACGGATCCAATTCGTTTAATAAAGATCCGTTGCTGCTAGTGTTCAGCAAATTGAACTTTACTCACTAATTGAAAATTCAACCAAACCAAACGTTGATCAACTGCTATTAGTCAGTTTTTCAGCAAAATTTCACAAATTCACTTTAACAATAAAATCACCTTAACCCTTCCCTTGGACTGCTTTAGATATTGAAATACCAATTTGAAAAAAAATGAAAACTAGTAAATTATATGATAAAAATAATTGAAAATGAAACCCAGATACTAAATTGCAAAAGTATAAGGCACGTGAAAATTTATTTGATTAATTTGACGGTTTCAGTGGCTTACAACGGAAAAGCAATAGGCTTTGAAAAGGCCGCCTACTAAAGAAGCCTGCTAATAGAACAAAGCCTCCAGTCCAGTAGTTGATCGCGTCATTTTCATAAAGTACAAGTAGTTGTTGCTGTAAAGTACATCTACTATATCAAGCAATGATGCATCTTATTGTGAGAAACATCTGCGCGGCATTAGCAAGCAGTTTCGTTTAAAATTACTTTTACCTAAAGAATACAGACGACAGATGCAGCTCCAGCAATAATCAGCTAACAATACTTGAATATGGTTGATTGATTGGCGATTAGCAAGTGGTCATCCAGGCTACATTGGGATCAAGCGGAAATTCAACGCCAACCGAATTAATAAAATTAATCATAAAGGATAGGACAAGTGAAAATGTTGATGAGATTGGAAAAATCCTATTGGAAGTGAAAGAATTAAGGTGAACTTGTATCGAAGGTCAGAGGTGAACGCTATCGTTTTTCAGAATACAAAATGTGTGAGTTCAGCACTTGAATAAGCAAACAAAACTGTCGAAATAAAAAGAATAAAAATAAAAACATCAAGCTATTTCTGCCTATGGACGAACTAACTGCATTATACATTCAATTTTGTATAGAAAATAAGCAAAGAAAAAACAACAATAATAAATGAAGATATATAACTGAGAAAGCATCAATTGAATAAATAAGCTTACTTTCTTTGGATAGTAAGACATTTCGATGTTTTTCAAAAATAACTATGCATAGCCAACAATTTTGCCGATCGCTGAAATAAAAAATAATATTTCTACATAAGTAACAATAAAAACACAAAAATTACTAAAATTAATTATGCAGTTAAAATTTGATTTTTGCATCTTATTTATTGTTCACTACTGCCATGCTACAAAAATTATTATAAAATAAAGTTGCGTTGAGCGTAACAAAAGCACTAGAACAGCAGAAAAAAAATAATAAAGAAATAAAGCACAAAACATACACATTTAAATGAAGCAAGAATCGATTGTTGCGCTGTTCCGCACATTTTCCAAGAGCACCAAAATGCGTAGCATTGATGGAAATTGTTGGCTGTTCATTTCGGTACCAATCTCCACGCCAGTGTGTTGGAAAACTGCATTCCAAATCTGATAATTAGAATAAAATTTGAACAAACATTCAATTATTATTAACAAAATATTTTCAATCTGATTTTTTGATTCCAATCAACGTTTGAACATTCGACTAAATAAATATTTCGAATATTCTACTTAAATAAGCAGAAGGATATTCGATTTTATCATTTTATTTTTATTTCAAATCAGTTATGGAATTACAATCCTTTTCCTTTGTTCTAATATTAATTGCTTTCGATTAAGAAAAGTACAATTCATGAAAAATTCATTTATATAAATAAAACTTCAAATTGTACTTTCAACATTATTAATCAAATATTCATGTCAAGAGAACGATAAAATACGGAGCAGCAAGGCATTGTTTGATTGATTGGCTTGATGGAGCAAAAATTTTTCCATAAACTCGAAACAGCATTATTTATTGTTGCCCTGATAATGGTTCAAATGAGCACTGTTTGAACACGGCCTTCGCCAATAAAGGTGCTCTATAGAGTTGTTCGTTATCATCATTACTATTTGAACTGCTTTTACTGAAATCAATAATTAAATTTCGAGCTAATTGCATTTCTGAACACATCCAGAAACAAAACCGAAAAAATTCACTCTTAATAATGAAAAAATTAATATTAAAGTATCCGCAATTTTAATTAAATCATTTCTAACAAGTGTGGATCATCTGCAAAAAGGAATCAATTTTAATCATTATCAAAATTTTCATTTAGCCACTCAAGATTATGATCAATAAATAGCGCATCTGCATAAAATAGCCAATTTATTATGTTGACCGACAAATCCCACAGGCAGACAGACAGGCTTGATTACTGTTGCAAAAATTATGAACAATATGAAAAACCAATCATTTATTCGTTGCAATTAATCATTCATAAAAGATCGTTTGAAAATTTAAATACGCTCGATGCATTATATTACTGTTTGTTCTCATTGCACGCACGTGAACTGATATCTTTGCATTTCGGCTAATTTTACACTTACTAATTTGCATTCTGTTTTCTTTACACATTTCATCCATTGTAATAGATCAAAATAGAAAATGATGATGCTGATGATTATGATTATACATTGTTGTTGTCATCCGTACTTTCATTTTCCTCCTTAACTGAATTTATTCAAAAAGAAAGAAATGCAAAGCAAAGAAAATACCGCTAATTTATCACGCTCTGTTATTTAATTTGCTGCAAAGTAAATTTAGGAAGTGATTGCAAATTTTGAAAAAGTGAAGACAAGTGGAAAATTGCATGCACATCTCAGCACAATGAATGCAGATCAGCAATAGAAGGGGAAGGGGAAGTGAGCTAGCAGTGGAAAAGCATAGAAAAAGTGTTAAAATTTGCAAAACTGCACAACATCAAAATGGCGACGTCCTTGGAATTGGTTCTCGGTCACTGCGGACCAATTCTCCCAATAATAAAGACCCACCCCCATCACGTCGGTGATGTTTGTCAGAGAATTTGCGTCACGTCGTGCCGCTAGGGACAATGCTGCAACGATGACAGGCAGTCTTTTGTACGTGGACTACAAATAAAAAAGTTCGGCTGCAAGGGCACATCGTGGTCGCGTTAGTTCGTTGCTATTCCAATGAAGCGTAAGCCCTGAGGTCGTTGAATTGAAGATAAAGAAAACAAATTATCCCTCTCTCTGCCACTGCCCCTCCAAATTGCACTATCGATATATCTAACAACGTGTGAAATTGTTTTCTGTTTAAAAATGCAAATTTTAAACTGCAAATTTTCCTGTTGCTGTTCTTGTTGTTGTTGTTGCCGTCAACTAACCTAAAGCAGCTAGGCAAACGGACCAGTTTGGTCCGGAGGTGACCTCTGGTCATCAACGGTCACGTAAAGAAAGAAAAGAAATGGAAACTACCTTCTGAAAGAAGCTCTGCTTATTATTCAAAATCGACGTCTATTTGTCGGCGACAACAAGTTCACCTCTAACGAACAGAATTTGTTCAACAGTATATGCTTTTTTAAAATAAAAAGCCTCCCCTCCCTCCCAATTAACATAACATAACATACTGAATCTCAATTACAATGCCAATCCGTGTAGTAGATGTGTGTATTATTCAAATTTAAGCGAAGCTATTCAAAGCAGAACGTCAAGCTTGTATAATGTGCCACTACAACAGCAACAACAACAAATATAACAGAAACAGACAATAGAGACTTGCCTATTGATGATGATTCATCAAAGAAAACCACCCAACACACACTGCATTGCATGAATATCATTATTCATCAGTGGAATTTATTTACGAAAGTGAAAAAAAGGTTGAAATGAAAATAAATACGCAGATAATTAAGATATTTGCTGATATCTTATATATTTGTTGATAATATGTAAAAAGAAATTTTTACTCTAGCAATACAAGAACTGTCTACAATGCAATGATAAGTTTTCATGGGATTTGAAGATTTCTTTTTTCTTTTGTCTTGAGCAGACAACAATCATAAAGTGCATTGAAATATAAAAATCGTTGAAACGCAGCAAATGAAAATAAAAAATCTATCATTTGTGAACAAAAGCAAAGAAAAATTATCGATTGCAATGCATATATAAAGCAGATCAAACTAACGAGGACGACTATTGAATGATCAACAGTTTTTCTTTCATTAAATGAACATTATAAACTAGAAAAGCAACTGCTGTTAGCAGTTGTTGTACAATGAAGCAAGCAGTGCAGTGGGCAGATATTACAAGGTTAAAATTCAAAAATTAAAACTTTATCAAGTCAATCAAGAACAGGAAATTTAACTGCAATCGATAATGCAATGAAACAAAAATATATTTATCACATTATCAAGAACAGAAAGTTGTTGTTGCTGTTGTTGTTGTTAACAGTCATTGCATAACTAACTGTATCCGTTTAACTGCAAGCAAGGGGAAAGCAAAAGGTGTTTTTCTTTTGTTGTCCAGCTATTTCTCATTGGAATGTTGGATGAATAGATGCAATCAAGGAGTTGTGTTTATTATTATTGTTAACAATGATGAAAATGCCCGCGTAACTGAGCCGTTGGAGCTCTCATTAAGCTTTTTATTGCAATAAGAAATAAACATGTGCAACCATGACAAATGGTTCCATCTGCTATAGGATGCAATAACAACATACAACAAAAGTGGCCAAGAATATGCAATTTGCAAGATAGATAATTCATGCTCGCCGCAATAAGTCGATGCTATCGAAAGCCAAAATCGATACATTCACTGAAATGATGCTGACATTATAGCACAGGAAATGTGTCACGCTATTGTACAACAAAGCCGAACAAGCTGAAGCTATTGTGCACAAACAAGTAAATGTTCTTCTCATTAGCAATTTCTCCAACTAATTACAAAGCAACTTAATACGTCATACTTTATTAATGGAAATGATTATAAAGTATGACATTTTTCAAAAATTTTCAATACTCAACGGAATGAAAAAGTCCATATAGCTGCCGCTGCTACTAACTATCACGTGCCAATTCAATTCAATCTAATTATTACAAATTGTAATGAACAAGCAATGCGAACACAGAACGCCAATACTGGGCAATTTTTTCTCCACAATAGCAAGTTAATTGTAAAATTGTAATGAGCTTAATGGGAAACTGCAAATGCAAAATATGGAAAAGAAGAACTGCAGCCAGCTTTTTCACTGTTCAAAGAAGAAAATAATGCCATCAAACGCGCGAGAGCATTGCTTTCTTTGGTCAAGGGCGATGCATGATACGACTAATTAATCAGCATTTGAACAGGAATCGGCTTGGGACAAAAAAGGTCGAACAGGTCCATCTTGGCCGAATATTCTCGAATACCAGAATTGTTATTGGGGACTAAATTATACAGCCCAGTTTGGTGGAAAAAGCTGAAAACAATCCAGTCCCCAATAAAGCAACAGATCACCCCACCACCATCGACAACAGTAAAATTACAACGCGGAATAGGTCAATCGTGTCCTATCAAAAAGTACAACTAGCAAATAAATTAAATCAAAAAAAAGAAAAGAATTTACTATATCAGCAAGAAAAAATCTACTGTCAACTTTATCTTCTGTTTCTCTTAAACAATAATTATACTATTGCCAATTGCATTGCGCATTAAAATTGTTGGCATGATTGTACGAGCATGCATGCTGGATGTTAGTGGAAAAGGATGGATAATTTAGTTGTCTGATGTCTAGCTGAAAAAGTTCTCTCAAAAGAGAATTTCACAACACATCATCATTGTTTCAATTCAGTATTGATCGTCTGCAAATTCGTAATTCTATTAATAAGCATTTTCGCCGTTGCTTTTCACAAAAAGCATCCATTTGTACAAATCACACAGTAGAAGAACAACATCAAATCCGTATAATGATAAATTAATAAAACTTTCAACTGAAGGTAACTGAGGAGAAGATAAATTCATTAACCAACAACCCACGACGCCTACTACTTTTATGCTTTCGAAATTTGAAATCAAATTTACTACAAATGTGAACAAAAAAAAGGAGATTTGTATTGGAAGAAAAGAGTAAAAAGTGAAAAGAGAAAAAAAAATCAAATCTGATCTGATCGACAAACGGCTCTATACATATATATATGATCGCTTTTAATAACAACAACTAGCACTGTCTATTGATAAATGCTGTTCTCAATTTCTGATAAAATTTATTCCAACTGAAGCAGTGGAATTTACTTTTTTTAAAAAAGAAATGATTTTAATAAATAAGAATAGAAATTTCATTTTTCAATAATAATTCCCATCTCAGACTTTTATCAATAAGAGAAGAAGAAGAAGAAGCATTTTCCATTGATAAAGTAAAGAAAGATATTGAGAAGTTGTAAAAAATCGTTATAAATTTCACCACTTTGCATCAATTTTCAATAATTAAAGTTTGGCTAAAATTTTTTAAAATACTTTTTTCCCTCAACTTTTCGAATTTTTTTGGCCAGGTTCAGAAAAGGTAACGAAAGCAATAATTTTAAGAGCTGTTACATGATCCTATTGATTTTGTTGGCTAATCTCACCCATGTAAGCTGAACTGAAAACATCTTCCTGTGACAATGAAGACAATAAAAGATGAACAATTGAACATTGGAAAAAGCTGTTCAAAGCTAAGCTGAGCTCATTAAAAACAAACAAATAAACAAACAATCATTTTACCAATGTTACGTCGCAGTGAAGATTTGTGCTTTGAATGTCGACGATGTGATGTTGTTGTTGTTCGAGCTTGAATTTTCAAGCCAAGCAACAAAACAATGACCAATATGCAAAAGCAAATAAACAAACGTCCAGTCATGGTGTCGGTCACTGCGTCGGCAAGTTATTTGTACAAAAGCAAAAGGAGGTGGACAAGAGAAAGTAGAGGTGTGGCAATTTGGTTCCAACGAAAAAAGTGCAATCAAACAATCGGTCAATTTTTGGATAACAATATTTAAGGAAATTAATAATAATAATAAACTTGATAAATGAGAAGAGAAAAATAACAAACAAACGCTGACTGGAGTAATATTTCAAATGAACATATTATATTTTATGGTAGAGTGGGAATTTTTTGAAAAATGGAAATTCCAAAAATACAAAAAAATAAATTTCTATGATTAAGAAATTCTTTTAAATTTTATCAAAAACAAATAATTTTACATGAAAAGGAACTGTCACAGGAATGATTATTGTGTTGTCTGTTGATTATGAAGCACTTTGGGCAAGAATGAGCGAAACATTTCGGTCCCGCTGCTAGTTTGCCGTCAGCCAATCGATCTGTTCAAAACTGACCAATAGAAAGCGCCCATGCAAAGGGATAAACCAATGTCAACGATGATTTCACCATTTTCACTTCTCTCTCTCTCTCTCCTACCACTAATTGAATATTTATAAATAGATACATAGATAAATGAATAATTAATGGACTGTAAATAATTTCAACATTATCAATTGTGGATTTTTTTTCTCATTTTTTCGAATAATGCAAGCACAGTTTGCATTGAAAGTGAAAAGAAACAGCAAATTGAAAAAGAAATGACAAAAAATAGAAAATGAAATTGCATTTTGTGAGAAAATTCTGTTGAGAATAAAACACTCGCTGATCAGTACTTTTGAAGAAAATTTGCAGCGATCAATTTCACATTAATATGACCACACTTTGTCAAAACTACCCATTCACAACGTCCACCATAGCAGGGAAATCTCCTGCGACTGAGTATTTCTACTTTTGAAATTTTTACCACCCCCCCTCCTCCTCTTTCCCCTTTGTACAATATTACTAATATTATCAAGTTGGATCATCGGTTTCTCGTTGCAAATTTGCATATTGAAACAAATTCCCACCCTTCAACAACAGCACGTGTGAAGCTATTTTTACGAACTTTTCACCACCGAATTCCCCCACCCCTCGACAAAAAATATCAAAAAACAAAAGAAACAACAAGTTTTGAAAATATCAAGACAGAAATAGCAGCAGCTTTGCCCGCTTTCAGCGTGTTGCAAACAAAAAAATAAGATAAAGTTCTGGAAATGCTTTTGCTATAGAAAAGCAAGTTTCAAAAAAAACGTTGCTGTTAAACATTTTTTTAAACATCAAAACAAATTGCATATTATTTCGTTGAATTGCAGATGATGACAATGCGCAATTTGCCTTTTCAACGTTCAATGCTAATTTTAATAAATTTCCCGCCAGCACAAGGAGAAACTTTTCAACATTACTTACTGTGGATTGTTTTGCTGTTCGTCATATTGAATGCGTTCATCAATGGAATATTTCTGATGTGGTCTTCTGATCTGCAACACGATGTTGGACGAACACGGCATTCTTGACTTTGTCCACTAAAGAATACTTGACAATATCAATAAATTTGACGCTAATTTTTAAATATGAAAATAAATTTTTACAAAAGTTAGCGATCGTTTTCAATTATGAACTACTGTAATTTCTTGTTCAAATGTATTACTTATATAATTGTTTGTCATTTTGTCAGTTGAATAGATTGAAGTGGAGAATAATATTTCTGCTTTTCAAATTATCTCAATAAATATCTTGTAAATTTATATTCTTTTTTTAAATTTATTGATTTGTGCAATTGACAACAATTTTCCATCAAGTTTCTATCAGCATTTTTCAGTGCGAATGTTCAATGTGTCAAAGTTGCACCACTTCCCATGCAATGAATAAAATATTTTAGAATGCTTTATTTGAAAAAGAAAAAAAACTCAAAAGTACAATTGCACTGCCCCAGACTGAAAGTGCGCTTTTTGTTGTGTGCCGTGCGAAAGTTCAAACCGAACAACCGATGTATATCGTGGATTGAAATAAATTTAAAATAAACAACCAAACAAAATACCCCCATCTAGATTAGAGTATCGAACAACAAATAATACTGATAAAAATACCATTAATCACAACTGCCGCCGTCAAATACAGTCACAGTGACAACGAGTTCAATTCCCACGTAACGACCTGTCAGTAAGACTGTAATCAAACAATCAGGTACATACGTACAAAAGCTTTACGATAAGACTTTTTTTACGCTTAAAATAGAATGAGAATGAAAAATAGCAGTCTGTTGAATAATTGAATAGGTTTTTGTAAATATATTTTCATTTTGAAACATCTTTGAATAATTTTTCGTGCTGACGGTTTTGTCAATTTTACCTTTTCAGACAATTAACTGCTTGCTATTTTAAATAACAACTTAAAAGTATGCTCTCCTTTCTGTACATTACTTTTTCTACAAATGCTTCCATTGCTGCCCACATTAACGTAAAATTCGTAAACAACTTTCTCGTCTGCAAAACAAACAAGGGACAAAGATGAAATGCTACGTTCTTTTCATGTCACGTTTAAATGAAATGCAACTCTTCAAAAGGGATAAAACGCAAATAATTTGTCAATTTGCATTCATTAACGAACAAATATGCCAATTTTCTCGGTAAAAAGTACTGACCAAGAGACAATTTGAAGAACTTCAAAGAAAAACAAAAGACTGATCGTTCACGTTCGAGAATTTTCCGCTCGACTGATTTTTGCTTAAATCAATAAATTACGTGATTTCGTGGCTGTTTTTGTTAGCTTCGAGCAATTTTAGGTTTACGAGCATTACAAACAATTTCAAGTGTGCCACCATTCAATATTAATTTTCAATTTGTAAAGTTAGTGCAATTTTAACATTCAACAGAGAATTAATGTTCATTTCAACTTTTTATTGATAATGTTTTCTGTCATATATGCAGTTTAAACAAAACAACAAAAACAATTGTATTTTCACAATCAACGTCAGGTTTCACGCAACAACTGCTAGCCAAACTCCATGGACAAAATTCTTCGTAAAGCGACAACCAGAGTTGCTCAATTGTCCATAAAACTCAATTCGAGCAACAGTGGTTGCCGCTCCAAGAAAAGAAATAGCCCACGGTAGGGAAACCCAAATACCTATAAACTGAAATCGTACAATTAGCATATAGACAAGTACACTTGAAAACGCTTTCTGGGCTTTCTCTTTCACCAATGCGAAAAGTTTTCGTTGCCAATCAATCGATATACTGCCTCATGACCAACATTATGAGTGATGATACGGGATCAACGTTAGAAGCGACAAAATGCCACTTCAAAACTGAATTCTTCGTCTACCTAAAAATCAAAGACACTCAGGTTTAGTGAACTGTATGTTTATTTCAACAAGTATTCAAACGATGTCGGCCCAAATCAACAGCAAGATGCTTTTGATGAGTCGAGACAGGATGACCTAAAATAGAGATGGCTTAAATTTATTGGAAAAGCTTTTTTTCACGAAAATATAAATATAAAAGTTTCACTGAACGGTCGAAACGTAGGATGCCGAATACAGATAGGATTCGTTTGCCGAAAACGCACCGCGCTCGACGAAAACGCAGACGAAACTTTCAAAACGATGTTTCCACTCAGCTTCTGCTTTATTATGAATCAAGAGTGCCTAGAATGTTTTCATGCAGCCAAATGACGCCGTCATTAACGACGCGATTTGAAAAAACTGTGGGAACAAACTGCCGCCGCCGACGCCACCGCACACAAATCGATCTTTGTCAAAATAAGTTACGTGTCAATGCTACTGTAATTAAAAGCAATTAGGATAGCTGCAAGTATTGTAACTGACATTTCACCATCTATTGTACCTGAAAAGCAATAAAAGTTAACTTAATTTAAAACTGCATATAATTAATATAAAATTGCATATTGTATTAAAAAAAATATTTTTTTAAAAATTGTATCAGTTAAGAACAAAACCACCGCAACAAAGTTGCATTTCGGCAAGTTAACAAATCATCACTGAATAAATTTAAAATTTGAAATTTATATAATAAAAAAATGAAATAAATCAATTTTAAAGCGTTAAGTATAAAATATGAAAAATTTTTAATGTTTTGAAATGAAATTATGACTAATCAGAAAACTGACCTAAATACTTCAGTTGTTTAAATTTTTTTTTCGTTTATTTTTAAACACGAAAATGTCAAATAAACAAAATTTCATCTAAAAAAATTATTTCAACATATCTGTTAAGCTTTCAATTTTTATTTACAAATTTTACGTTGAATGTTCAACAATTATAAACAAAATAACCATGTAAAACTTTTACGTTTAATCTATAAGCAAAAAAATTGAATAATTGTAGTTGATAGCCGAAATGGGTCTCAAAAATTTACAACATTCTCGCTGCAAAAATGTATCTTTCCGATGTAAAGTCAACTTCCGCTTAAATGAATGCGTTTCAGCATAAATTTGTAAACAAATTTGGCCGATTCAACAACTGCACGCATATTTTATTGCTTGATTAAAATCTTCAGATTAGAAATTTCAAAATTCATACATATAGAGAAGTTGAAAACAAAATTCATATTGTTTTTTCATTCCTTGCCATTGTTAAGTGTTAAGTGTTGCCACGTAAGCGCCTCATACAATATTCAGAATGTTACAACTTTCAGTAACACATTTCTAAGAAAGCAACAAGAATTAGAAAGTAAACAAAATTTCGTTTAGCGATAAGATTGTTCATTTGCATTTGTAACCACTCTTCAATGTGTTGTATTTGTATAAGTGTTTTTTAAAATGTTTCAAACAATGAAGCAGATTGTTTATTCAAAATTTTATTTCGATAATCAACAATAGTTAATTTAATATTTCGTCAATCGACCGTTGTTTTCTCTTCTTCGCCACTTCTCGGGCAAACTGGCGTGTAGCAGCGTTCGGGTTTTCAAACTCTACGTAAAGCTACGACTGTGATTGCTCAATTGTATATCTGAACTCAATTGGAGCAACCACTGTCGTCGCTATACGACGAGTTCAGCTGCTGGAGTATCAATTTCACTGATTTGAAAATTCATTAGCTCAAAAAACTCAGTTTCAACAATCGACAACAGAAAACTATTTATAATTTGCAACAATGATCTTTGTCTACGTGGTACTGCTGCTGCTAAGTGGAGTTACGGCTAAGAATTATGGTCATTCGTACGGCTACGATCAAAATTGCTCAATTGTTTATTATCAAAATTGAGCAAAGATGATCGTAGCCGCATGAAGACCTTCCGGGTCCATCCATTTTCCATCCACCATTTTTCAGTCTGCCGTTGTAAACTGTCAGTTTGAACCAACTCTGTTCGACAACGTTAACGAAAACACCATCCATCCGAACATTCTGAAAGCAGCGAGAGATGAACAGAACTTTCACTCTACTGAACGAACGCAATCAGCTTAAATGATTAACCCAGTATTGTTACCGATATTTATTTAAGTACTGAACACGGAGGGACAAAATAAATTATATAATTTGCATAGGAACGATTATGATTCGAACAGCTATACCGCAGGAAATAAGATCATCGTAAAAGCCCTAAAACAATAACATGACATAGTATTGCCAAATTAAAATCGTTATGATGAAAAATGGCAAAACCAAAAAGCCTTCGATCAACGATGTAAAATGGAACACGAAAAGTTTGAAAAAATTTATTACAATGATTAAACTAAAAGCTTTTAGATATACATTAATTGTTCTTTTCTAGTATTTTAAAATATGCTAAACAAAACTGAAAGTTTTCACAATTTGTCATTAATGGTTTTCCGCACTTTTACGCTTCACTACGCGACAGCTTGAAAAACAATCGTTTTATTCTGAATTACAATTCGTGCATCGTCAACTTGCATTAAAAGTTTAATTTATCACTTTTCATGCGACAGAAAATGCCAAAGTTGAGATAAATGAACAGGCAATTACCAAGGTTATTCATTATGAAGCTGCATCGTCGTTAATGCATACAGACAACTCAACACTACTGCCATCGCACCAACAAGCAACCAGCTAACAAAGAAGTCAGACGGCATAATTTACAGTATCCAGAAGTATATAATTCATCCTTGAAGAATTTTAAATGACACAATTAATAAATTAATAATCACAAAGTATTTAATGCAATAACATTATTTTTATTCCATTAAATATTATTTTAATTTAAAAAAATATAAAAAATATTTTTTAGTGCATTGATTTTCACGAAATATGAAACAAATTTATTAAAAATTATTGAATCTGTGTCACGCAATCAGCGTCGATGTTTAATCAAAATAATTCATTGTTTTAAGTTTAATAAATCTAAAAACATGTTTTCTTGTATTTTATTAAAACAGGGCTGAAATATTTTGCTTGGAGCGTTCTATTAAAAATTTCATGTATGAAATAACGGTATTTCTTTTAATGAAAATCAAGTTCAACTTTTATTGATTTCTTTTTGCATATATGTAATTTTTATTGTTATTTTTCTCAGGAAACTGTTGTAATATAATGTATAATTTTTGTTTCCGTCCTAAAAGTACAGTGACTTTGTATAATTTATAGAACAGCAATGAAAAAAATGTTGTTTATTATAGATGAATAATGAATTTATTTAACAAATATTCTATTACTAAAGAAAAGATGAAACTATCAACTTTACAATTTTGATAAAATTTTTAAATACAAATCAAACATTTGACCTACTAGACGCTAAATTGCTTTTCACTGATCAAATCAGCGTCCATTGTGCATTAGCAAACTACGACAAATCAATTGAATTGTTGTATTAGCCGTAGAATTTGTATATATATTAACGTTATGCAAAATTATATGTGTTGAATCGTAGCCTCTGCTAAAATTCTTCTACGGCTACTATTCTGTGTTAATTGTACTACTTTCCAAAACCGCATTATTTAACCTAGTCTTATCATCAAAATACTTCTCTAAAGTCCAACCTGATTGTAGATGGTATTTTGTGGAGTATTTTATCAGCACTGTCTATGGGAAGATTTCACAAAATTCCAATTAAAACTATCTGCTGAGCTCATAAACTCTAAAAAATAAACAAGGTAAAACTACGTTGTTCCTAACATGAAAATCAGTAGACTTTAAAAATTCCATCCATTGAATAATACTTTGTTAAGGAACCGCTGCATATGTTAAACTTTTAAACTGATTATGATTCTAATTTAACACAACATACGAACTGCAATTGTTATACGAATTTAACATCATTTTAAAATTTATGCTTGAAAATATTTGAAATTTGCCTTACAAAACTACCCATACACAGATTACAATTGAATATCATCAGACATTTTGATTAAACCACATTTTAAATTTACAAACATTATACGGAAATATTTGTTAATCGTATTGATAATTTCCAAATAAGATTAACTTTTGAGTAACATATTTTAATTATTCTGATATTGCACACACAACATTACTCCGCATAACCATCATTTTTAAAACTAAAAAAAACGTGCTATCAGCAATAAATAATAGCTGCAATGCAATGCGCAAAATATATGCTATTTCATGATGATGTGATGCGATGATGAGAAAGAAATTGGTCTGCGCTCAAAAGCATTTCAAGCATATTGGAATGTTCAATTAAGCTTTTAGCATCCTCCAAACTGCACCAACAATAATGATCGTGTTCCATTGAAAGTCGAATTTCAGTAGTCGTATTTGCAAGTTTTGCAAGCCAGTATGTAACCACCTTTTGGCGGTGGTTGGCTTCATAATGCAGTTGGTGACTGAAACCTGCGATGATGTTGTAGTCATTTTCACTTAGACCAGTCTCTTCGAAAACTTCACGCGTTGCCGCTACAAATTCTTTTTCATCCTTTTCTAAGCGACCTAGACATGGAAGAGTTGCGAGTTCAACGGTTAAGCATAGTGTCGAAATATCAAGAAATCATCGATTAAAATCTCACCAACAAGTAAAACCTCACTTATAAAGTACCCTTTTGTAATTTAAACATAATAATTATTGAAAAAAAATGCTTAAAGTGATAATTTCACCTTTTGGCGGAGACCAATGATGAGGTTCATACGCAGCTTGCAGCAACAGATATTCACGGATACTATCGATCACTCTGAAAATGATAATGCCCGCAGCACGTATTTCTGCCGTGTCGATCATCACTGCAAAGCTCACTGGAACACACATGGAAAAAATAAGCATTTAGAAAATGAAAGAAGTTTATTAACAAAACATTTGAAGTTAAACTAAGCGAAATTCATTTAAGAATTAAAAAATAAACACTAACAAAAATTCATCTGTAATAAAAACTATTTATTAAACCATGCTGACAAAATGAATGTAACATCAGTTTATAATTAGATAAAACAGATAACTCTTATGAATAAATATATGCTAAAAGAAAAGACTACAACTGCAATAACTCGCTGAATTAAATCATCTCAGTATATGTTTTAAAGGTCAATGTTTCACTTCAAAAATATAAGTTAGAGCAAATTAAGTTATAGTCAAGTAAAATTTTTATAACAAATAATTGATACACCATTTTATAACAATACCTATATCATCACAATATAACAATTTTTATAACGTACACACAAATGCAATACACAAATAAGACGACATAATCTACAGTAGAAAAATAATAAGCAAGTATATTTCTGAAATTTGCCATTTGAGGCAATGAAATTAACTTTTCAAAAAATTGATTTATTATTAATTTTTGAAAAAATTTAATAAAAATAGTTTGAAAAAAGTTTGGAATAAAAATAGTTTAAAAGTATTAATTTTCAAAAATAAATATTTCACTTTTACTGTTTTATGGTATAAAAAATTAAAATATTATAAAGTTTCAAATATATTATAAACGTTTTAAATATATAAAAACATTATAAAAATATATTATTTAAATTTAAATTTAAGTTCTGGAGGCGTTATTGTTGATTAACTATTCTGAATAATTCTGATTAATTAAATGGTGCCTACACTGGATACATGGATTTTTAGATTAGATAAAAAGTAGTTGTTTAGAAGGCTTCATCTTACTTTATCCTTCCATGTTTATTACTTAGTAAAAGCATGTGGTTATATAATAAAACTGAAATTTAAGTCAATCTATCGAGTCGACATAGAATAACTTAGTTTAACTCATGAAGAACCCAGTTAAAAAATTCATGCATATATAACTAAGTGAATACTGAAAAAATCTTGGGATTAGTTTGAATAGAAGACAACAAAAACGAGTATTTTCATTCGCATTAATTGCGACTAATAATAATGTTACGTTTGAAAAAATATAAAAAAACAATGGTAAAAAGTTTTGCAGTAGAGTGAGTGGTACCATTTTCATTGCTATCAGGTTTTCTGAACTATACAGTAATCCGTTTATCAAATTACGGCATCGCAAAACTGTTAGTTCATGTTATTAATTATTATTATTATTATTATCCAATTTATTTTTCTGTTCGACGTTAAATTTAACTTTATTCAAAAAGCGGCATGTTTTTTGCGCTTTGATTGAACGTATTTCATGGATAAATGTTGTCTGTGCATATATCCTTGAAATTTGTTGTTTACATTAAATGACCGACTGCCACTTATAATTACATGAGCAATCTACTTTTATTATTATCATTATCATTATTATCGTTCTGTGAAATTACTGATTGCATTTTTCTACTGCAAGCCGAAATTATTGTGATCTCTGCAAAGAACACCTGGTAATTTACTGATTTAGTTGAAGTAGTCAGATTTGTATATGAGTATAGCCAACAAATGAATACAGTTTTATTGGTGCATTTTTAAATGCTGAAGTAAATGAATTCCTTCGAGATTGAACCTGGAAGAAGGATAATCAAGATGTGTCGCAAGAGGAAGGAAGGAATGCGTTGGATATTCAAATTTATATTTGGATTATCAAGTTCAAGAAACACGCATAACTTGTGCTATAGGTGTATTAAAATGGCAAATGGCAAATATAAAAGTATATTGAATCAATAAGATATTGTATATGTTTGATGGAAAAAAGTTCACCATTAGCTTCGTGTTGTCCGTATTATTGACAATTGGCTGGGTGCCAGTGATCAGGTCAGGGGCGTTCTTTCGATAGATAGGGAACAGTGATGGGTAGGTTGCCTTGACATTTGTTGGGCAGAAGGGATCAGTTTAGCAAAGCCTGCACCTGAAGATTGTCTCAAGTCTTGGAATGAGATAAGAAAAAAATTTTTTAGCATCGTTAAAACATGTTGCAGGTGAGCCACATTTGCAAAAGTGGTGGGAACAAAGGAAAGCCTGCTCTCAACGGGCGTTCAGAACGCCGTGCTTGTCAAGCAATGACCTGAAATTATTGCCGTTATTATCATCATGCTGGCATCAATCTGTCAGGGCGCCCCTGACAGTGCGACCTTGGCGACCCTGGACGATCCTTTCTGCACCGGCCATTGTCCAGCAAAATTCCACCAACATACATGCAAAGACAAAGAACAAGCTACATCTTAAAGAAATAGCTTGCTTCTCTTGAGTGTTTTTTTTTCTTCATCATTTCAAAGGTACGTCATGAATAATGCCGCTTATTTGCACTGGGCATAAGTATGCTCAGTTTATTTTTTCAACTGCATTAAGAAGTTATCAGGATGTGAATTAATCAATTTTTTACTTTTTGCAACATTTTATGCTATTAAACAATGTTTAACAGGTCAATAATTTTAAAATGGAAAAACTCTTTTGCAACTTTTTAATGCAGAATGATTATTTTGTAAAAAAAAATAGAAGAATGAATGATCAGAAAATTTCAAGGCTACATTTCATGAATTTTTACTTTGTAGAGTTTTATTAACTTTATTTATATTTTGAATTCGAGATATTTATTTCATTGTCCGTCTAAGCTACATTTTGTTCACGCTGTTGGAACAAAAAGCTTGATGCTAACGATTTCAAGTTCACAAAAATTTTTCAAAAGGAGGAACATTTACCTCTCTGTCTGTGTACAGGTGCGTTTTTTCAATGACGACTACTATAGGATCTATGCAAAAGCCAGTCCCATCGACTGGATGTTGCAACTGATCTTTGCGTGGGTCTATCATCATGCTTTTCACACTCAGTATATGCAAGCACATGTTGTTCGGGGTGCTCTGATGAGGAAACGTAGGGATTCCGGTGTGAATGAAAAATATTATTTTTATTTTCTTCTAATTATTAAAAATCTCTTGACAAATTTCCTACGTCCCTTGCCGTATTCAAGCCAAAGGCTGTGATATACAAACCTTGGGATTCAGTGCACTTCAAGCTCAGTTGTCTGGCCAAATTGTCATTGATAACATACACATAATATAGTCAACAGCAATTTTGCAACTCTACCAAAGCGAGAATATCCCGTGGTAATATTATAGAGAGCGAGTTGTTTGTATAAAATTCAATGGAGAACACTGCTATTTTCATGGCATGAAGCGACAGCAACGAACGAAACAACAGGAGCGGGGGAAACAGCTGAAAGCAGCACTAGAAGGGGCATGATATTCGAGAAATAAAGCGCGGCTCTGAACAAAGCAATGGGAGCAGCAAGCAATACAGCTAAAGCACTGGGAGCGGCAATGCATCTGAAAGCAATCAGAGAGGCATGACGTGCAACAGATGAAACGATGGCTTCGAACGAAGCAATGTGAGTTTAAAAAGAATGCTTTCACAAATAAAATTATTCTATAAAATATTGCTGTAAACGGCAGAAATGATTTGACGATATTTAACAAAACACAAAATTTGTCAGAAAAATATGTACTTTTTACAATATATTGGAAACTTGATAAGCAACGCTTGTTACTTTATTTTACATTGAACTATTTGATCTGATGGTAAATTAAAGCTGACTTTTTTAATTAAACAAATATTTCACGCCACTAAATTTACTCAGAAACTAGGTATTTTGTTAACTGTGACAAAATAAAGAAAAAACAAATAAAATGAAAAAAATTCTAATAAAGCTTTCCACACACACACACACGCACACAAACAAACAAATTCATTGCGCAGTTAGGTTAGCTTAACTGAAGCTGAAACTGTTGTTAGCGTGACTGGAAAAGGTGTCGATTAAATATGCTAATGAAAAATATTCTTTTCTTTAGTTTTACACGATAAGATTAAGAAAGCTTTAGGCTTATTCTTGACAAGATTCCGCTTTAAAAGCTTATTAATTAAACGACAGGTCATCAATAGAAAGTGCATAAAAGCAAGAAGCAACGGATGCAAACTGCTGCAATTGCAGTTGTATGATATGGTCATAGCAATTCTGCACAAAAGTGTTGAAAAAGAAAATATCAAAAAATCTTTCCATTGAAAACATTTGGCTGCTTTTCAATAACTTTTAATAGTCGAACAGTTTTACGACTCTGCTTCAACATATGGTGTGCGATATATCGGTCTTAAGATATAAATAATTACTTTCAAGTTCAAAAGCAGCTGATGATAATCAATAAATGTAAATGAGATAACAATAAATAATTTCAAAAGCAAAACTGCTGCGAACAGTTTTCAAAACTCCACTGATTATTTTGCGTTATGCTCGACAAGCTTAGCAACATATGATACATGAAAACGTACACTGTGTGCGCATTTATTTCTCAACGCAGGCTAATTTGCATATCAGCAAATCAACAATGACAAAATCAACATCAATAGTGATCAAGTATGTGTGGATGTATGAAATTCCGAGCTAAGATGAGACTTTCAAAATTGCTCTTGCTATACCTTCTATCTCAGGGATTTTGTTTGCGAAAATACTAAAGATGAAGCTTCAATTTCTATATACTCAGTCGTCAACATAGGTATTTTTCAAAAAAAAAATTAAAAAATACATTTTTGACATTCTCGAACACATTAAATCTCCATGCGAGCAATTTTTTTCCGTTTTATTTCGAATTTTTCACTTTTTCATTCGCTTGCACTAAACTTCAACAACCGTAACTACAGTTTTCACAGCGCAAATTTAGTTCAGCTTCAAATGGAGATGAACATTGTTCACAAGCTGCTTCCGCAATTTTTAATTAACAGATCTAACGCGGCCATTTTGATTTGCGATTATCTTTTGTTGAACACATGGCCTGGTTGACAGGCTTTTTCTGCTTTTGCAAATCTTTAACGCTTGAACGGAGCCGTGCCAACGTCAACAGCAAACGCACGAGCTCATGTATGCGTAACATGGAAAAGTGCTATGCGTCGTCAATCTTCAACACATCCGAAGGTTTTGCTCACAACTAGCCTTTTCATTATGCATACATTGATTGCATTGGTTATTTTTTTGTTGTTTTCCAAATTGCCCTCTCCCCTTCACAACGGTTTGTTGCTATATTTATGTAACACAAATTGCACGTGATTTTATTCTATTAATTTCAGTAGGTGCATAAAATGAATGTTTTGCAATTTTTTCGCGTTCAATTGCCGATGCAGTTGAACAACTACTGTATAATGCGCGAGTATTTTGAATAAATGTGACCCACCCTTTTGAAATCAGCAGATACACATCCAGACAGAGATTCGAACGAGTTGTGGACAAATGATAAGTTTCAGCATATTTTGTTTGTTGTTGAATCAAGTCAGTCAGTTGAATTTAGCTTCAAGTGAATGTCCTCAAGTTGAATTCGCTCAACCGTTGCAACAGGGCAATTAATAATATCAATCAAACCCATCCCCTATCCGTTCTTTTGTTCTCTTGTAATAGTTCTATTTTCATTTTCATATTATTCAATTTTCTCTGTAATTTCAGTTGCAATTTTAAAAGAACCTACTTTTTTATATTTTTTTGTGTATATTGTATCAAATAGCTTCGATTGAAAAGATTAAAATATGTTCATTTGACAAAATGAGGGGAAAATGTTATATTATTTCAGCGCGTCGAGGATAAAAATTTTCAAAAAGTATGAAAATATTTTTGTATATTTTTATGCTAGTTTTTGTTCGAGAATTTGGAATTTGTTGAATTCGAAGAAAAATAAGCTTCCATACTGAGCGGGAAAAAGCATTGTTATTTTTTTTACCAATTCCAATTTTGTTCAGCTTGTATGTTTGATGAAATTTTTTCGTGTACAAATAAATATCCTCTTGAATATTTTATTCTCTTTTCATTCGAATGATTGATGAAATCAGTTTTATGATTTCCATGTTCTTACTGTATCTATAGATGTAAGGTTAGTGGAAAATTTGTTCGAATATGTACGCCGTCTAGAGTGAAGTTCAGTTTTCGCTTTGAACTTTTCAATTTTATGGTAAATGTTGAAAGAAGAAGCGTTTTCGTCATTTCTTAAAATTAGCAGTTTTTTTTGTCAATTTTCGCTTCAGCATAGTTTAGAGAAGAGATATTTTTCTTATAATATATTCGGGATATTGTTGTTTTTAAAGTAAAGTATCCATATTTTCTTTTGCATACTTTTCAGTGTAAATGTGTGTTGTTTTTTGAAAAATGAATTGATGGTCATTTCAATTTAACAGTAATGATTAATCGTTGCTAGTAAACTTCCGGTCATCAGTTTAGTCCGGTCAAAGCAAGCAGAACAAGCAACGGTCAATTGGAGAAATTAGAGAAGCGCTTGGGTGCTAACTGACGGCGGGGTCGCGTTGTTCGGCCTGACCCCTGAAGCTTGCTCTGGTCTGGTTTGGTCTAGTCTGGCCTGGTTGGTCACCTGCGCCTCCTGTTTTGCTTCTTGACCACTGTCCAACGCAATCAGGACATTCGAGAACATATCTCGACTAACGAGCCGTTAGCATTTAGTCGAGCTTCCTCATTTGCTTATTGCTCTCTTTCTTTTTCTCTCTCTCACTCTCTCTCTCTCCTTCCATTTTCCTTTATTTCTTTGTTTCACTTTATCACGCGCTTTTGCTCACACACACACTCAGTCACTCTTTCCAGTTTTATTTACTTTGTTTGCTAGCTGTTCGTCGTCGTACGCTATATTATCCTTAGCATTGCTCAACTGCATCTTGGCCAGCCAACCAACTAACCAGCCAACCATTTCAATTTTTAAATAAATTTTCAATTTTCTGTACAAATAAGCTAATTGTAGTAGTAGTAGTTGTTGTTGCTGTTTTTTTGAAAAAATGTTTCATTTTGATATAATTTTTTTTCAAATTTCTATTTATATAATATAATGTTTGAAAATTGTAAATTGACTGTTCTGTTGGGTTGATAATTTTCAATTAGCATTTCATCCGCTGCGAAATGTGCAACGCCACCGTCACGTCGTCGTGTATTATTGGTGCTTTGAATGTGAATGTTTCAGCTTTTCCGCTTCAAGCAAGCCAGCTAGCTGGCTAGCTTGCTTGCTTGCTAGCTTGTGATGGTTGTGTTCAGTTGAGAAAGCGCCGTTCGTCGACTGCGTTCGTGCAAACGCGCCTGGTTTCCCGTTCCTCGGTTGGCCTGGCTCAAATCTTGTGACCGACCGGCTATTTCCTCTTTATACGCGCGCGTGCTTACATGCTTGCTTGCTTGCTTGCTTGCTGCTTGCTTTTTCTCGCTAAGCCGGCCAAGCTTTATCTATCAATTCCTGGCCGTTGTCGACTTGTAATTTAACGTTGCGTCAGTTGCCCGCTGGGAGTTCGTGGGTTCACGCTAGTTTATTGAATTGCCTGCCTGCCTGCCTGCTTGCCTGAATAACTGACTGACTGACTGACTGATTCTAGCTGTTTTAGCTTTTCGTCACTGGATTGACCAACGTCGTTGTCGTTGTCGTTGTCGTACGCGTGCGTGTGCACACATAGCTTAGTTGTTAGCAATTTTCAAAGCTTACAAGTGTGTGCTTGCGTGCGTGCGTTTGCCTGTTGAAAACGAATAAAAAGTTGGTAAAAGAAACAGAACGTCAGGAAAAAAAATAAAGAATAATTCAACCCGTCGTAATAATAAAGTCGCCAGTGGATTTGTATTCGCAGCAGGCGGCCACGCGTTTCTGCTACCAAAAAACCCCTCACTTGTTTGGGACAGCTGTAGCGCTGACCGGCGCGACCTTCCCCAATTGGTCAACAATCTCTGCCCAGTTTAGCGCCCACTGTCGTCTTAGCTTTGCGTTTCCATTTATCAATTTTGTCCTGCTCTTGCAAGCTAGCCAAGCTAGCTAACTCGTTGTTCAACGTCCAGCAATGTCGAGGAGGAAGCAATCCAAGCCGGTTCAACTGATCGTCGGTAAGATATGCTGTATTTTTTTTAATATAATTTCTTTTTCCAACTTTTCTTCTCATCTGACCAACTTGACCCTTTTCCCTGCTAAAATTGACCAAACGTCAGTTTCTTCGCATTCACAATATCCATCCGTCCATTCCCTGCAGCGGCAACGGTTATCGATTTTTCATGCACCTGTTGTCGTTGATTTTTTTTTGCAAATTTGCTTCCAATTTTTCCCCTTCTTCAAATTTCATCATCTCAATAGCGTGAAATTTAAATTCAATTGATATGGAAAAAAAAGTATCCCTTTTTGTTTCAACGGATTTTTTTTCTTTCAAAGCTACATTTATAACTCTTGAAAATCAATTCATGCATGAATGATAATCGTTCGACTAACTGAACTGCTCCAGGCAAGTAGAACACTACCAATCGGTTTGTGAATAGTTGAAGAACAAACACAAGCTAGCTAGCAACTAACTGAAAGATAGATACATACCGAGCTTCACTTTTGGTTCTGTTCTGCTTTTCCGCTCTTCTTTTTCAACCAGCTTATTAGAGGATAATCGATGTTCCTCCTAATGGAACAGCAGCCGCAGCGGCTAGTCGAGGTAGCAATTTACTGACGCCTGTCATCTTCTACTTGTACAGAATAGTCTTATCGAACATTTTCATACGGGGCATAGGTCAGATAACGGTTGCTGTTTGGTGGAAACAAAAGAAAATTTGCATCAACTGATAACGATCAAATTGTGCAATTTTATTCATTTTCTCTGTTTACTTATGCTTGACAAATAGATGAACCGTTTCCAGAGAGATGGGAATTTCATATTCAAGAAAAAAACAAACAATTTTATTTAAATTTCACTGTTTTCTCATGTTGTGGGTCAACTGTATACATATATTTTTTTCTTTTCTTCGCTTTGAACAACGTTGTTCTGTCCTTTGGTCATTGGGGAAATCGTTTTGCCGAAACAATGCCTCCAGGGTACCCGACCGACGGGCGTTCTCGATCATCCCGGTGGATTGATTCAGCTTGATTAGATTTGCCGTCGATAGGGGAAAGTCATTATTCAGCTGAGATGCAAAACGCGCATTAGTTAGTCTTCGTTCCTCATTTTCATTTATAACTGAGTGAACATGCATGTCCCACCCATGTTTTGCGAGTTCGTTTGTTGTTCGTCGTCTGTGTGCTTAGTGTGTGCGTCGGCGATGCCCAATGTTGGTCTGGATTGATCGACTCAGTTTTTCCGCATGACGCACATCCGGCACCCTAGAAATGTTAAACCAACGCGTTTGGCCGATGCCGTTTGTTCCATCAGCGTCATTTTTATCTAATAAGCACACAACTGTTTATAATTTTTTTCTTTTTATATCCTTTTTCATAAAATCATAAAACATTTTCCACAAATAAGCAAATATTTATATATATATATATATGACCAAACAAACATGTTGGATGTAGCTGTGGATAAACAGTTGGCTTGTTGTAAAGCTATGTTTTATTGATTGGAATCGATTGTTCAAGTAGCTTAGAAAGTGACTAGCGGTGTCGTGTACTATGGGATAATAACAGCAGGGTAACGACTGGTTGTTTGCTTCTGATCCTCCTGCTGCTTGCTGTTTAACGCATTGCTGCTGGACGCTCGGGTGCAACGACGGTTTCTCCAGCTAATAATGCACCAGCAGACTAGAGCCTTTCACTCATTCTGGTGACGATCATCGATCGATTTTATGCCTCTGCCGAGGAGAAGAAGGAGACAGTGCATTCTCGAAATACCTTGCGCTGGCCAACCTCGTCTTGCTTATCGACTTTCTATTTAAGCGGCCGTCACCTGGTGCCCAGAACGCGGGCTGAAGAAGCCATCTGCGTTTTATACTGGACTTGATGACGGCCAGCTTCGTGACAGCTGCAATTAGCCGCCGTCAAGCCGTAACGATGGATTGAGCAGACGAAAGCCGCGGGCGCCAGGCTGATGGCCCGCTCCCAGGCGTGCTTTTTTAACGCGCCATCTGCTATGATGGGTGCACTTTCGAAAGGGGCAGTTGGCGTCACCTGTTTTCTTTTGCCAGACATTGAATGCCTTGTCTCTACCAACTGACATGTACCTAACTGAACGTTTGAAAACTAAACCCACACAGCAACGAATAAGAATAAGAATAAGAATAATAATATAGAACAGTAGCCTTTTCATTATCTGGCATTTCATGAAGATTGATTTTTGAAACAAAAAAATTTAACATATTTAACCCCTTTGAGAGAGAGGTTTTGAAAATTTTTTGACATGATAATGAAAATCCAACTGAGAAGCAAATAATCATCACTTGATTAAGCCAGCAGAATGATAGAATTATGATTTTATTTGCTAGCAAATTGTCAAATGCAACAGAGAAAGAGAGGGTGTGTGTGTGTGTGATTTTGTATTTCAAATTCGTGAAGTAAGAACAACATGTTTCACGCAAATGAATGGAATCGAAAGAATTGCAATTGGAAGATTAACAGAATAGTAGAAGAGAAGGAGAAATGGATCTCGAGATATTTTTAGCAAAATCACTAATTTTAACATATTGATTGATCTTCTTCTTCTTCTTTCTGTACTGGGAATGTAATTTTGAAAGACAATAAATCTCTGAAGTCGGTTCTCCTCTAACTAAATTACATCCACTCATACGCAGCTGTGTTAATTGAACAACATATTACAGTAGATGTTATTTTCTATCTTTTTATTTAAATTATTATAGCCCAATACAGAGAGGTGTTTTGATTGTTAGCGTTTGGCTTTTTGACTGTATTTGTAATCTGTCCGAGAGATGGCTACCAAAATGGGTCATAAAGAGACTGCTCTGTGTCAAGGGTGGCATGGGTTTCCAAAGTTGTTTACGTAGGTTCTTGTATTATTAGTTTAGGCGCAGCCTACAGTTTTCCCAGGTCATTTGCTGCAGTTCATCTGCAGGGTTCCTCTATTATATTAACAAGCATTTGGCTGGTGTAAAGCAGACGTTTTTTAAGCCGTCCTGGTTTGCATAGTTGTCACTGCTGTGGCTGACCCACAAGTCTCCTAGTAGCCGCAGCGTTATTTAGCATTTTGTCGTTCATTTGGCTTTGCAGTATTGATGGACGCTTTGCAAATATTATTCGCATACAGTAATACGGGCACAAAGCACGAACCGAGCATGATTGACTTGTGCATAATGATAATGGTAATATAATAATAATAATAGGCGATTGATCGATCCGTATGCCCTTCACGTTCCCCAATTGCTGCCCTTTTGAACTTAATTTGCCATGTTTTTGATTGCGAGATGGGTCAAGGGTCACCTTGGCGCCCCTGACTCTAAACAGCTGGAGGGCTTCCTTTGGTCAAGTTACTTTTTCTGACTTGATAATTTGAGAATAGTGAACTTTGATCTTTGCAACAGCTACAACAGCTGAAGTGGACGAAGCGGTCGAGATGCCGATCGTTTTAACTGATGCGGCGTCACCGCCAGTTTCAAGCGGCGTCACTTTGAGGAAGAAAGCCGTTACCAGTAGTACTGAAAATTCGAATGTGCAAAGAAACGGTGGTGGTATGTTTATTTGCAGCTATTGTTCTCGTTCGTTTGCAACGGCCGGTATCTTGAAAAATCACGAACAAGTAAGCTTGTTGTTTTCAATTTTCATTTGCTCTCAATGAGCACAATTTTCAGGAACACGCAGAAATGATGCCATACAGGTGTGATATATGTGGCAAAGGTTTCAAGCACAAGCGGTCGCAGAATCGCCACCACAAGTTGCACTCGGGTCAACGAAAGTACAAATGTACAATGTGTGATTCGAGATTTTTTAGGTAAATTTCTTCTAGATTCAATTAATGTTTTCGTGACAACAGTGCGCGTTCGTTCACTTATATATATAATTATTTATTTAATACTTTGTTTATTGCTTGATTGTAAAAACTTTTACGCGTAGCCGAGCTTTCAGGTTGAAGAGAATGTATTTATTGGATTTTCTTTTGATTACCGAGTTGTAAAAAGAAATAGAAATCACAATAAGGAGTTTCATTTGGAAAACCTTTTTGTACATACAACAATAACTGTTATTACTGTTTTTTAGCGATGGTTGTTGATTGTTCCATATTTAATTTTCAATTAATAATTCATCAGGGTTGTATCAAAAAGTTTTAGTCTGAAAATGTTCAGCTTATCAAAAGTAGAAAATTTACATTTGTCGGTTATGCAGTCTAGAACAGAGAGAGCCGTTGTTGTTAAATTGAATAATTTACATTACTATTTGGATTACTAATAGATAATAATGTGCCCATAATTAATTCGTACTTTCTTGAAAATGTTTTCCAATAGGATTTTTTTGTCGACTTTTGGACAAATTTGACAACTTTGAAAATTTTTTTGTCGTCCAAATGTACTTTTGGATGTTTTGTTCGACTGATAAGTATGCGTGTTTGTTACAGTTTTCAGCATCGCTTTGGATTTACACCTGTCCCCTGTTTTAAATATGATGATGTTTTCCAATTTCTAGGTCGGATCATTTGAAATTGCACATGAAAACTCACGAAGTATCAAAGTATGCTTTTGTGTGCGTTCTCTGTCAGCGTGGATTCAATTCCAATTCTGCTCTGGAAAGTCATTTGCAGGTTAGCATTTTCAAAATGGATATTTTTCGACAATTCTGATTAATGAGTTGTATTTTTCTTTTCAAGGTGTATCACAGTAATGAAGCCCCGGCACAGGATGCGGCACAGCCCGACGTCGAGGACAAGATCGAACCGTCATCCCCGATTATTATTGTGAAGGAGGAGGAGGAGGAGGAATATGAAGAAGCGCCGTTGGTAAGCATATCCAATGTTGAAAATCCATCCCAGCTCCGTTGCGACGCCCGCTCTGTCGGTGAAACGCTGCTAGCCCACGCCCAGTCGATGCACGGTTTGAGCGTGCCAAAGAGGTCTGATTCGGCGCCGGACGTTTCCAACGCCGAACGGTCCGGGTCTGTTTCCACTACTGGGGCCCAGTATGCTTGCTGCGTGTTGTGCTCGTTGAACTTCGACTCGTCCGAGGCGTTCGAAGCCCACTTGGAAGCCGCGCACCACGGCGGTACAACAGATCGACCACTGCTGTCTCAGTTCAACGAACTGGCTTCGACCCTGCCCTCGTTGACAGCCGGCGTAGACAGCTGGCCCTCGTCGAACACAGCAACGGCGTACAGTTGCGGCTTTTGTGGCGAGTTGAAAGCGAACGTGGGCGATTTGCAAAAGCACACCCTGCACAAGCATTCTTTGAAAGATTTACAATTGCCTCCGATCAGCGCCGACCCGACGTACGACTGCGATTTTTGCGGTCGTTGCTTCGACAGCATTCTGGCGCTCCACTGCCACGCCTCGTCCGCGCACCGTAAATCCGCCGCCGCGGTTGACGGCGCCAGCGCCAACGCCCAGGCATACCAGTGCGGCCAGTGCGACACGGCGTTGAACCCGTTGAGGATGTTCACTGGCCAGATGCCGGCGCTTCGACAAACCGCTGGTGGGCGCCGCTGCCACCTCTGCGGTCTTGTGGCCGAATCCGACGACCGGCTCAACTCTCACCTGCTCACTCATTATTTGCAAAAAGAATGTCGGCAGTGTTGTCAAGCCTGCGGGCGTTGGTTCCCACGAGCCGACGAACTGAACGAGCACATGTTCCAAGTGCACGCCGTGCATGCTTACCGGTGCTCGCTGTGCGGCAGCTTGTTCGATTCACGGGCTGACATGCAGCGCCATTTGGTCGCGGCGCACGTGGACGAGCAAGTGCGCCACCGGTGTCGGGCTTGCGGTGCGGCTTTCGATTCTGGTGACCAATTTCTGGCCCACGTCCGTTTGGCGCACATGTTGAACACCAACACCACCACCACCGCCAACAGCAACAACAACAACAGCAGGAAGTGCAGCCCGAGTCCACCGGAGCCCCACTACTATTGTACTGTATGTTGTTTGGCTTTCGACTCAGAAGCGGAGTACAGAGCGCACAGCCACGCCGCGTTCCAGTGTTCACCCCTCTGCTCCAACTCGTTCTCTGGGCAACACTTATACGAGCAGCGTGTTCCCAACGAGCACGGGATCCAGACTTCCACGTCCGACGAAGAACCACAGCAACTGGACAATGGTCCCGGCTCGCCGGTCAACAACGGCAACAACAAGTGCAACATTTGCGACAAGAAATGCTCCAGCCTGATCGAACTCGCCCAACACAAACTGCAACACTGCAAAGTGGTCCATTCGGAAACGTGCGCCGTGTGCCGGGCGCCGATTGGGTCGGTCGAGCAATTTTTCGCCCACGTCCGCACGCACAACAGCAACGCTACAGGAGGAGTTGCGCCGGCGTGCATCATCTGCAAGCAGAGCCTGCTTTCGACGGTCGAAATGCACACGCACGCAAAATTCCACCTGCGCCTTGACAACGCTTCGTACAACCACTGGCCACGTCAGCATTTGGTGTCAAGCAAAACTGAAGCTCACGTTCCTGGCGACGGCCTGCATCCTCGTTGCATGCTCTGCCAGAAGGTGTTCATCTCGCCGGCCAAACTGCAGTGCCACTTGATTGAGCACTCGTTTTCGGGCGGTTCGGGCTTCCAGTGCTACTTGTGCGCCACGGCATTTCCACTGCCGCAGACTTTGCAGCAGCACATCACGTCGGCTCACAGTCGCCCCGAAGACCGACCCTATCAGTGTTCGACCTGCGGTGGGCGTTTCTTTTTCCGGGCCGAACTCGACCACCACACTCTGGCGGAACACGGACGCGGTGCCGAAACCTCGACCACGCCCTCTGACGAAACCACTGTGCGTTACTGCTTCTGCGGTCAAAGCGTGCCAGATTTGGCCGCTTTCCAATCCCACTTGTCGGTCTGTACGGCCGCCAAGGGCGGGGATCCGGCGGCCGCCTCGGCTCTCGAACTGCTCGCCTGGACCGCTTTTCCGGACGACTCGGAAAAGGTGAAACAAATTCTGGCACTGTTCAGTTCGGCCATGGCCGCCGTCGCCTCGACGACCACCGCCCCCCTGACTCCAACTGCAACGTCTGTCGAACTGTCGGTGAAAGCAGAACCCGACTCTGGCGTTCCATTGTCCACTACTGCCGCCGGTGCACGTCAGACCCGTAGCAAGCGGCTGTCGTCGTCTCCACCGGCAGTGTTACCGGCAAAAATGGCAAAAATTTCAGCATCAAAAACAACAACTGCAGTATCCGCACCAATAACTCCTACTACAGTTACAACTACAACTACAACAACTACTACTACTACTACTCCAACTACAACAACAACAACAGCAGCAGCAGCAGTAACAGCAAAAGCAGCACGGACGATGTCGCGTTCGGCCAGTTCTCAGCAACGTGGTTCGCATCCATGTCCTCACTGTTCCAAAGTGTTCCATTCGCCCAGTGCACTTCAAGGTTGGTTCGGTTGGATTTTATTTTTTTGTAATTTTTGTGTCCATGCCCATACACTTCAGCTTGCAGAGTCTGTAGCTGTTTGTCATACTGATTTTGATATTGAAATTTCTTTCAGGGCATTCCCACGTGCACATGGGCTCGAGAATTCACCAGTGCTCAAAGTGCCAACGGGAATTTCCGACCGCAGCCAAGATGCGCAATCACCAACGTCAGCACAGCGGCGACAAGCCGTTTCCGTGCGAAGTTTGTGGACGGTTCTTTTCGCGCAAAGACAATTTGAAAGTCCACATGAAAACCCACTTCAAATACAGCGCCCTGAGCTCGTTGAACGATTTGCCGACGATGGTATCGCCGATGTCACGTTGTCTGTACAACACATCCTCCTCCGTTGGTCCACCGCCTACTTCTGTGGTAGAATCCCAGACCTCAAGCACCAGTGCCACAAATGCAACTGGAACCGGCAACGAATCCACCAGTGCCGTGCCTCTGCGTCCACAGCAGCTAATTGCCTGAAACAAGCCGCCATTCATGAATGGATCTATTATTATATTATCATCGTGATCCTCGTTTATTTTATTTTTTTGTTCATTGCAAACTTCCTCAGAGCACACCCGTGGGTCTTAAACGATAAATTTCAGTTTGAAAAATTTTTCCAGCACTGTATGCTTATGCTTATTCTGGTGCACATATGCGCAAACAGTATTTACACTTGCTGGCTGTTCTGGTGGTAACGGCAGAAACACAAGCTCTCGTTTCAAGTGTCTCGTTTTTACAGGTAATTTTTTATTCAAACAAGGGGAAAATAGAAACGGTTGAATCATTTTGTCTTGTCTTGTCTTGTCTTGTACCATATATATATATATATCCATATCCATATCCATATCCATATACTATTTACTTATTTACTGTGTTCAGCTCCTGTTCCAAGACGGTTCTTCTTTTTTTCAACTTCAACAGTAGGCGACAAAAAAGCCATCTTTTATTACTACACTGAAGTTTTTCTCTTTTCTGTTTTGTTTTCTTTGTTTTTCCTTCTTCTTCTTCTTCTTCTTCTTCTTCTTCTTCTTCTTATTCGTGTATTGCTGATTATATCCATCTTATTGCATTTGTGCAGCATCTGTTTGTTACTTTATCAACAGCAATGATCAAAATGAATATGTTTGATCAATGAATTATTTTTCAACTTCAATACCAACGGATATCAATTTGATCGAAATCTGTAGTAAATTTTTTTTACGTCCTCCGAGCATTTTTGCAAAAGTCGACATTTTCCAAACGTACCTCTGAACGTCCAATACACTGACCTCGCGCGCAACAGATCAAATAGAGCAACAATGCAAATTTCAAATAGGCGACACAGTTCTGTTTCCACGTTTGCCAATCAAACTTTCCCCTCCTTGTAAATGAGAAAAAATTTATTTGTTTAATACCTACATTTCATATTCAAAATATCCTACTGTAAGGGTTATTTTTTAATATGGAATGGTTGAAATGGAATGAAAATTCAAAAGTGGAAATAAAACAACAACGATAATTTGTTGCGATACTTTGCATAAGTAATAATATAATTAGGCCAGTGATCGTCTTTTTACCACTACTATCAGCCCAGAGAATGCAAAAAAAAATTAAATGAGTCTGATTGAATGAACGAATGGAGAGAAAATAAGTGTCTGAAACAAATCATTTCCACAGCGATGAATGGTGACTGGCAAAATCGAGTTGAAGTTAGCCGAGAAAATGAGGGTTGTGGCTTTCGAGACAAGGAAATTGCTCAACACGCTCGATGGATGGCTGTGTAAAAGACAAAGCTCTGAACTGGGGGGTAAATGCGTCAGAGTTCGTACGGCACATGTGAGAGGATATGCGGTGGGTAATGAAGACAAATGAAACCGAAGTCCATCCTTGGCATGTGCCCCATGATGAAATAAATATTAATGAAATTAAGTTCATAATTTTCATTTGATAGCACGAAAATGATCGAAGCGAATCAGCTTTTCGTGTTCTGCTGGATTATTCGATTGCTGTTCAAAACGTGGGTCGCAGTTAACACAACTTTGACAACCACTGACTGATATGAAATGAAAATACATTTGTGTAAAGTTTAACATGCCAACTTCGAGCTAACGTTGCTGATTCAGAGGCCAGCTTTGAACAAATTCTCTCCATCTGTCCTGTCAGATTGAACTTCTTCGTCGGTTCATTGCTTGCTTATTTGTGTTCCTGATTCACAGCATCTGATTTGATTTGACCAACTTCACCAAAACGAAGTAAGCAAAAACACTCGGCCAGTGCAACGAAACGAAAAGATAAGAATCGTAGGCGTTGAGGAAAATGCCCCAGGCTACAGAGCTCTCGATCAACACGAAACGCCATGCGATCGACGCGCAATTTGTCACCATCTGCTGCACAACTGACGTCACAGGTTAGCATGATTCTGCTTCACCAAGCCAACGTCGACCATGTGAAATTGCAACATCCGGATATTGTTGAAATTGTTCATCTGTTGCAAATCAGTTGTTGAAATTCAACTCGACAATTGCACCTGAAAATCCGATCCAAAGCAGACGGGGCGGGCAAATTTGTCGTGCAATTTTGTACAGATGAAAAATTGAAAAATATCATTCACTGCTTTGCAGTTTGCTTCTTACTGTAACTGTACCTGCATTATCGCCTTCATTGTAAATGATCTTATGGTGCGGCCTGTTTTGTTTGCATTCCTAGCGCATCTACCAATAAATAGTGCGCGCGCGTTCAAATTGTTGAAATGGTTGACCAACAACGCCCAGTTGGAATTTTATCTATTTTTGATTGCAGATCTATAAAATATTTGAGGGTTTACAAGTATGATTAATTTTTTACACTTATTCTTATTTTCAGATGAGTACTCATGACAGTGAAAGCGGCTTCGAAGTTTCTGCTGAGAAAGGTTAGATTGCAGTTTGCTTAAATTTTACACTTTGTTCAATCAATCAATTTTTTTTCTTTCTAGTGTCGCGAATGGAGAAAGAACAGCACAAGTCGAGAAAACGGGTTCATACTGACATTTTTCTTCAATTATTATATTTTTGAACAATATTCCACTTTTCTTGTTTGAGGAATCATCCACCTCCGGTGATCATGGCAGTAGTGCAAAGGAACAGCGCTTGGAGGAAAGTAGATCCAAAGAAACCGATGATGGTAAACTTAATCGATGTATTTATTATTAAAATTTTTATTTTAAAAATGTACAATTCACCTTCTAGGTAAATTTATCGCTGTATACGATATACATGGTTTTGAATTCAAATGGCCAGAGAAACATCTGAAGAAGACGAACAGCAAAAATCGCATCAAGTACAGCTACAATCTGAATGTTTCTGATTGCAGAGATGCTAGGAAATGAAGAGATTTTTGCAAATTTCTCTCACGATTGATATACGCATCTACAAATATATATATTTATTTATGAAGTGAATCGACTAATTTTTTCTTGGTATGCAAAATCATGGACAGTAAAAAGTAATATTGCAACGTATTTATTGTGTTTAAATATTGGAACAGGCATTATTGATGTCTAATTTTACAGAAAATTAGCACATTTTAATGCAGTGAAATTTGCCAACGTGGACATCTTTATAATCTGGGCAGCTGCCTAAGTTGGGCAGTTTTTCTCAGTGAACATCATTAATCATATAGGCGAACCTCTTGAAACTGGACACACGTTACAGTTGAACATTTTTTCATGAGTCATGCGTGAAACAGCACTACTAGACGTTTTGCTCTTGTTGAATATTCATGAAAATTGCCCTTTTCGATACAGATTCAGTATTGCCTTCCATGCAATGATTACTAAGGCTCATCGGGATTTTAATCGTGATGTCGCGTTGTTCAACTGTTGCCACTGGGTGTAATCAAATGACAACTGCTGGAGATATTATTCCTAGCCATTTATGCTAAAGCCTTTTATCAGCCACCATATTTAACTTACACCATTTAGGAAAGTTGATTTTCGGCGTGTGAGAAAAGCGACGGAACAGTTCATTTTGCTTTTTCCAATGTACACAGTTGAAAGTCTCGAATTTATTTTTCCTGAACTACTGTAGGGAAAGTCCCGTAATTGTCCCTTTGTTCACAATTGCATCAAGTAAACAACTATTTGACACTTTTTATTTACCACTCCAGCAGCTGCGTCGAATAAAGTGTATCACTTTTTACGATCTTTTCAAAATCGTAACATGTAATATAAAAGTAATTTTATCTTTGATTATAAATCGCCATGTAAATAAAAATGATAATAATCATAATTAAAAATATGACTCAGTTGTGAAATTCGAAAAAAATCTTTTCATCGTTGTTTCCAATTTGTAGAGATATTGAATGAACTGAATATTTTATAAGTTATTGTTTGTGACAATTTTCATTATTTGAAAAAGTTTCAAAGAAAATTTATTTATTTACTGAATTAAATGTACATTTATTTGTTCTTTCTTAATTCAATATTACAAATGGATTTAATTTAATCCTTTCATACACATTAGATTACAGTATGATTGTTCAACTACAGTATGAAAAATGTGGTAAAGTTAACATTATTTTTAAAAATTATTTTATTAGCTATTGTTTTTTTGTTTATTTTTAATTTTTTCATTTTCCGGAAAGCATATGCATTTGAATTATTTTGAAGTTTTGAATTTCTTTGAATGTTTCCTTTCATTGTTATCTTTATTATTTTTAAAATTGATTGTTTAATTTATTTATGTATTTCAAGTTTTCAGTTTCAATTGATTGAATTTTGGTTCGTTGGTTACGATGTCTGTCCATGGATCGCCGCACAGAGTTCCAGTGTTTAAACGGGTTTTCCTCAGTTCTCTGAGCAAAGAAATTGGTTCCAAGTGGCCAAGTGGAAAACAAGAGGAAAAGTTGAATGATTTGGACCATGTTAGTCAGACTTCTCAGATTGATATATCTTGGACGCCGCCTGGGTTACATAAGAAAAGAATGCTCTGTTCTGGCAGTCGTAAAAAGTAAAATTCTGTTATTTTAGTATTTTATGCAGTTGCTTTTAAATAATTGCATATGTTGTGAATAGTTATGTATATACAATCGCCCCTTAACGTTCGCGGTCTTAAAGATACATCCTATTTTTAGATCCTAGTGTGTATGTATGCTTTGAATGTACAGGTTCAGTGCAAGGTTGTTTCCGCTTGTGAGGTTTCACATTCACAATTTTTGCTTTCATGCTAGCACGGTCCAACATTGCGTGAATATAAAGAAAAATTGAGTAAACACGTAGTATATGAAGTAAATACTATAGTCACAATGTTTTTTAAAAAAGATGCGCCGGACAGTCCATCCACTACTGGCAATAATTTTGACTATTATACGACTATAGTAAAATAAATATGGGATGAATATTTAACATGATGAGCAGAGTGCACTTTATGGATAGGTACAAGAAATTCCAATTAATTGCAGCGAAGTATAAAGTGAATTTGTTAAGCGGTTATAGATGACCTATTGGTAGAGTTGAATTATCTTTACATAGCAGGAATATTTGTGCATTTGATTTTCGTGCGCAAAAGGTGCAAGTCTTCAACAGGAGGTTACTGTTTACTGTAAAATAGAAATTGATGCAGATTTTTTTGGCGCTGTTTCTTTTCAAGTTTAAATTTCAGATATCGATACAATTTTATTTCACATACCAAACAGCCAGAAGAATGTCTGCCGAAAGTGACGACTTCGATGGGAGAAACAGTTTTTGGCCATTCAAAGGATGAGAATGAATGTCCCTCAAATACTGCCTGCCCCATGATCAGCGTTTGTACGCCTGAAATTTTAAGCTTACAAGATTCGCCTGTGAAAATTGTCGGTCGATGTGATTTACAATCGTCCTGCCATGAGAAGAAAACAAGGAAAGCAAGCATTTTGCGACGCATTCAATTAAAACGAACAAATTCTGCGAAAAAGCTATTTCAAGATTTTGCTTCGGGCGGTGAATGTGGATATTGTTCAGAATTTTTCAGTGAAGAAAACCGAACAAACGATGGAAGAAAACGTGCATTTGAATGTGAAATCAGTTTGCACAGTAAAGTGGAATTTGATGAATACGGTGATGAAAAGATTTTGATAAGCGAATGGTCGGATGGTTTTAGTCAGGAAAGCATTGCCATCCAAACTTCTAGTCAAACATCCGAATCTTGTTCCATTACTGTAGAAACGATGGATCATCATTCAAATTCGTCCAGTTCAAATGCGACGAGTTCATCACCGGTCGAAATTTGCCATTTTGCCATCAACACCAAGCGATTCAATGGTAGAAGACGATTTATCCAAGGCGGTTTAGCTGAACAATTTGAAAAAAGCATCAAAAGGCAGATGAGCAATTTGAACATTTGGCATCATCGTCGGCGAAACGACAACGCGTTTTCAAAAGACAATTACGTGTCGTTTAAGAAAGAGGAACACGAAAACATACAGTATGAATTGATCGCTGTTGATATCGAATACGGCTATTACAAGTGCATATGCAAAGTTGCGCGTGCATCGTCGAAAGTTTTGATAATATTTAATCGTTATGTTTTCGAATCATACAATTTAAAATGTGGTACGATTTTTAATCTTTATTTGCCTTACTTAAAATTTTTTTCTGAAAGCAAAACTATTACGCCAGTAATTTTGACTCCTTCTCTCATAGACATCGTAGTTCAAAGCTGTTGAATTGTGATTATGCAATTAAATATTCAAAATCATAATACTACGTTTATTGTAGAAAAAAAATTACCAAATATATAATAAGCATTACGGAAGTATTCATTGTCTTTTTCCATATCTGCAAACGAGACTTACACAACATGAAATAACTTGCACAAAAAATTATTCAATTTCAGCTCTATGTACTGAATTGAAATTGACCGTTATTGCACAGTAATATTGCACTTATTTATCTTCATTCCAACTTGAATGAAAAATCAACAACACTGAACAATATGGCCGTGTAAAGAAATAATTTTCTTATGATTATTTTTGTTCACATTCATTTTATATCTGTGCAATGAAATGGAATTTTCTCTGCACTTTTTGAACAATTATAGATGAAGCGATCTATAACATCTACATGAAAATATAAATAATAAACAATAAGAAACATAATTAAGATGCAACATAAAAAATGTTGATTGACAGCAAAATTTGATGTTTAAACTAAATTTCAACTTTAAAAGTAAAGACATTTATTTTAAAGTTAAATTCCACTTTAAACAAAATAAGTGTATAAATAAGTCGGTTTTAGTTTTTATTTCATTCCAGAGCAATCTTTTGTTGCGAACGGACGACGCTAAAGAGTTGAAAGTTCTGCACAAAAATGCCTGAACCAGAATTGTACGCTTTTGATACTTTTGCATATTACAATGATTGTAATCCATTGCTATGGTTTATCATGATTCAAGATATGCCACCTTCTACTCCACCATACTGTAAAGGTAAACAATTATACAGTAATAAACTTTCTTTTAAGAAAAACATACTAACCGCAGTCCACTTTTAGCGGGAAATCGAGGAGCCTTATGGAACGCGCCGGTGATGCCGATAGTGCAAAGAAAATCATGCTATATGGGCGCAGCATCACGTGATGCTGGCATAAATATTACAGATGTGATCTGTGCGCCGAGTTTAAAGTGTATTCTTATGGCAGATTCTTTCATTGAAGGTAACATTGAGCAATTGCAAATGATCATCATGTATTTGATAATTTGCTGATTATTTTCATAAGGGTACGAAAGTAAATTAGAAGAAAAAGACAAGGTATTGGAGATGAAGATAGATGGAGGATTCAGTGAATCCCTAGACTATTATCACCAGCACGAGCAATTGAGGACAAACGTTATGGAAAGCGGATTTCGAGTTGATAAAACCCACGAGTATGAATTAAATTCTTATGAATAGACTTTGCATCCCCACTTTAGATAAATTTCAATAACGCTTATCCTGTGTAAACTTAGATTAAGATTCAATTGTTTATTAATTTTGCAAATACTCAAGATAATATTTAAAAATTTACATAAGGCAATGCGGAAAAGAAATGGAAAACTTATGAATATTTGTTTTCAGAACATCCTACAAATATCCAGAATACTTGAATTACGAGTCATTTGATAAAATGGATGAGCGTATACATGAGACATTGAAATCAATAAGAAAAAAGTATGCAGATTCAACGAACCGAACAATGGCTGTATTTGTGAACAAATCTCTGGAGAGCGTGTTACAATTCATAGCTAAAGATCCACCGATACCTTTGGAGTTGTATATTGCTAGGAAAGCGGAGGCTAACAATGAACGTGCACAAATCATAAAACGAATGCAATAATCTAATCAATCAGAATCTACTCATTGGATATTTATTATCCATCTCATAATTTTCACAGCAATTATATTTATAATTTTTCATTTATGATGTAAATTGTTTTTTTCATCGAATGTATTTCCAGAAATGACATTTACAATATTTTTTCCTAACAATTATATTCATCAAAATCATCACATTTTTAATAAAATAAAATAAAATAAAATAAAATAGTGTTTTGCTTGTTTTCATGCGCATAAGCTATGCTAAATGCTGAAAATTCAAAAAAAATGGTCCAGTTCGCGCCAAATTCTGACCTAATTTTCTTATCGGTCGTTGAAGGCGCTACTTTATTGAACCTTCGCGCCGTGTAAAAATATTCATTATTCGAAAACTATGTGATGATGAGAACTGCACCAAACTGCTGAAAATTAATAAAATATTTCCATAATAAATATGGATATACAACTGCAATAATTGATACAATATTCGTATAATTATGTGTACTGTAATGTTGTTTTTTTAATTTCATTAAACGCGTAGGTTGTGTTGTCATGGCGACGGAAATTTCAGTCAAAACGACCCGCCATTTTGTTTATTTTTTCTTCTATATAGTCAAAATTTTCGTTGTTCACCAAAATGCAACTTATTTTTACTTTTGGCACAAATTTCAACTGATAATACTCAGCTCAAACTGTTGAAAAACCGGTTTTCCAGTGCCTCGGTGCTACTAATTTCATCTTTGATTATAAATTTAAATTTACATAAAAATGGCTGAGGTATAGAGAAATTAGGTCAACTACTGGTTGAATATTAGCTGACATGTCTGGAATTAATTGAGATTGAACAAATTTGAACAGTGAATAGAGCTTTTGTGTAAAACTGAAGTGAATCTGAGATGGATAGTCAGTGTCCTGAAGCTGCTGTCGTTTTATGCTGATTAGTTCGCCCGAGTAGCGAAGCAAAATTAAAGACAATCATGTTTTGAAGATCTTTTCGTAGTTCAACAAATTATGAATATTGAATATTATAATTTACACTGAAATCAGTTTATTCCTTAATGTTGAAAATATAAATTGTTTAGTTTTAAAATAGATCGACAAGATTATTTTCCATGCACTCCAGAAATGGCTAATCTGTTGAATATTGACAATCCTAACAATGTTAGAAAATAAAAAATAATAAACTAAATAATAATAATAATAATAAATAATTCGATTCATTTAACGTAGTTCGAATTTATTTTTCCGACCTCCAAACTATCTCCATGACAACGACGTTTTTTGATCGCTTTTTTTCGCGCTGATGACTGAAAGTTCGTCATATATTCTCAGCTACATTCAATTAGCATCGGATATTGCATTTTTTGAGCAATTTATTCAAAATTTCCCGCTTCTCGTCTAGAAACTGCTTATTCGGCTGATACGTTTATTTTTCTCATCAAATTTGATGACAAAGGTAAATTTAAGTTTGAAGCCTGGACCACCAGACAAATGCAAAACTACAAGTCATTCAGCAGCAGCAATACTGGGAAGATCAAGAGCAACACCAGAGAAGATCTACACCGTTTTGAAACTGGAAATATTCATTTTTTCAACATGCTAATTAGTTATGAACAGTTTTGATTAAATTAATGAATCTTAATAAAGGGATGGCGCAGTTCCCGCCAAAATTTGACCTAATTTTCCTATTGGTCGTTGAAACTATTATTTTATTATAATTTCGCGCCGTTGTCTTATTGGCTGAGTGAAAGAAGCTCAGTACAGATTTCAGTTTTCAATCAAATTACACTGCATTAGCCTTTTTTATGAACACATTGAAATGCAGTAATTACATCTTTACGATGTCCTAAAGTGCATAACAAAAGCAGTTGTGATGAGCTACTGTTTTTTACGGCACTATAGATCATCATGCCAATTGAATATAATTTATTTGAATTTCAAAAACAGAAAATAATTTCATTTTGAAATTTTGGTAATTTAAAGTGAAACGGGAAAATATATGGATGCTAATGTGATCATCATACTAATATTCCTATTGCAGTTGTTTACAACGGAAGCCGAAGCTGAAGGGCACATACTGCAATTAACAAAGGACTTCAACTAATTTTAAATCAAAATTCCAGAATAACTCAGGTAGAAGATAAATACTTTGTGGTATAAAATCAATGCGCCACACAAAACCTAACAGCCACATTAAGAGAAGATATTCCCAACGTATAACAGTAGGAAGATGTTCTGCCTGCAAATTCACCAAACACTATTATCAATTTGGGCAGTTCATTTATGAATGCTTTTCATTTTCAAATGTGAATCTCATCAAATGTGGCATCTGTACCGTGAAATAACTATTTTGGTATAAGCTAGAGGCAAATGTGATTCGCAGTGTGCGCAAATTCACTTCGAAGATTTTCAAATGCCAAATAAACTGCATATTACTTTCGGACAATGCTAAATGACACGTTCAAATATTAGTAATATATCACAAAGCATAACCAGCTAGCTAACAGTATTTATAGCCATCGCTCAAATAAATACGGTTAATTTCTGACACAGGAAACTGAAAAATATTCAAATAATTTTAAATATGACTGCATATAAAATCAAACGACCGATCTCTTATTTTGCATTTGTGAAAGTCAGGTTCGCAAATACATGAACAAAACAGTACTAATACAAAAAGCCATCGAGTAAATGATAAGTGTATTTTCTTGAATAATATGAATGAATATATATTTGATAATACATATAATTGAGTAACAGCAAAATTAATTATAATTACTTAAATATTAAAATTTGAAAAACCCATATTCATATAAATATCGATTAAGAAACTTTTAATGTTTGCAGGCAATTACGGTGACTGTAAATTAAATAACATTTAATGCCACGTCACTTTAAGCGAAATAAAGGTATAATAAAATCGGTTTAAAGTTTTATTTCATTCTTCACATATTTTTCTGTTGTGTGCGGGAAACCACAGCTTTGAATAAGTATGTCGGGAGGAAATTTGAAATCTTTTCAGTCGTGGGTGTTTCACTGGATATCTACACAAATGATGTGGTTTATTCTGGTTGAAGAAGACGAATTTCCTTCTCTACGTCCCCGTGGAGGTAATTATTAATACAGTAATGAACCTTCTTTTCAAAAGAATATCTACCGTAATTCAGGTTTGGGGATAAACAGGAAGAGCCAAAGGAATTTCAAGTCTCTGACAGCGGTAGAAAGAAAGTCGTTTTTGATGGGCGACGCAGCCCGTATAACGCGCTTCAATATCTCTAATGTCATTTGTTCCCCGAGCATCAACTGCATTATTGCAGCTGATAGTTTTATCAAAGGTAACATTCAGCTATTACAGTTGGTTATCGTGAATTTAATAATTTGCCAATTCTTTTTTTAAGGATTCCAATATATGAAAAATGATGAAATGAATGTTTTGAACATAAAAATTGATGGAGGATTCAGCTCGACTGCTGAGGGTTATTATTTGCAGAAGCAATTTCGATCACTGGTTGTTGAACGTGGATATGATGTTGATGAAACCTACGAGTATGAATTAAATTTTCATAAATAGTCTTTTATTCCTACTTTAAATAAGTTTCAGTAAAATTTATCTTTTGAATGATGTGATTAAGATAAAAATTTTTGTTCGTTTTCTTCATAAGCATAATGATCTTAATCGAGTGAGCAGTGCTGGAAAGAATTGAAATATTTATTAATTTTTTAGGACTTCCGTTCAATGGCCGGGAAATTGCAAAGCTGACCCGTATGTCGATTTGGAATGGCGCTTAAGCGCAGCTTTAGACTCAATGAGAAACAAGTATCAAGATACAATGCCCAATGTAGTCGCAGTGTTTGTTGACAAATCTTTGGGGAGCGTGCTGAGAGAAATAGCTAGTCGATCACAGTTGCTGATCAATATGGAAATTCCTCCTGTAGAAGAAACCCCGTTGACTCAGGAGAATCCGAAAAATGAACACGACGTGTGATCAGTGAAAATTATTATATTATGACATCTCATCTTTTTCACACCTATTATATTGATAATTCATGTTTTATGATGAAAATTGTTTTATCGAAAATGACAGTATTTCCAAAAATTAATTATGAATATTTGTTCACATTAATTGAAAATAAATTCATTTATAATAAAGTAACATAAAGTAGTTGTTTATTTATTTTCATGCGCATAAGCAACGCTGAATACTGGAAATTGATAAATTACTTCTACAGTAAATAATGATATACAACTGAATTATTTGATACAATTTTATGTTGATTATTTGTACTGTAATGTTGTTTTTTAATTTCCAATGCACGCGTGGGCGGTGTTGCCATGGCAACGCAACTTTTAGTCCATTAAAGGTATACCGCCCGCCATTTTGCCCAACTTTTTCTCTACCTGGTCAAAAATTTTCGTTATTCCCTCAACAGCAATCTATTCTTCCTTATGTTACAAATTTGTACTAATAATACTCATCTCCAACTGCTGCAAAACCAGTTTTCCGGTGGGTCGATGCTGATGAAACGATGATGAAATTTTTGATTAAAAACACCATTTAAATAATAATAACAACAAATATAATAATAATAATAGTAATAAATGTATCTATGGTGTAGGAAAATTTGAAATAAATTGTTTATATCATTGTTTTAGATGGGTGGGAATATTCATTTTAATGCACTGTTGTTGTTGTTGTTGTTAGTAATAATTGGAGCTGATACTCTATGACAGACAGTATTTGAGGAAAAAAGTGAAACTAATTTGAAATCAAAAATTCAAAATAATTCACGTGGAAAATGCAAATTTTTCAAATTAATGCGCTTCAACAGAACCAATACTATTTTTATTCAGAAAATATTCTCCGTCTCTGACAATATTGGTATGCTTTGTATGCTAATTTGCCAACAATTAATTGTTCTACTTGCATTCCATTTATAAGTGCTTTTCACTTGAAGAAGTGGTTCTCACATGACATGATACCTGTGCTATGATATAAAAGCTTTTATTATATGTGCCACTGGTAATGTGATCCCCAATGTACGAATGTTCACTTCCAAGAATCCCTGTTGCCAAATAAACTATCTGCTACAGAAGGATTGACTTCAAAAATTAAAATAATGCAAAAAGTATAACTATCTTGTTTGTTATCGGCACTTCTAACAGACGCTCAAATAAATGCCGTTAATTTGCCACACAGGAGATTGAGAAATATTCAAATAACTTTGAAATCACTAGATACAAAATCAAATGGCCGAACTCGTTTTTTTGCATTTGTGAAAATTAGGGAGGTTAAATAAGAGTTCAGAAAAGACATTAATGCGAAAAGTTGTCATTTAATTATAAGCTATATTTTCTTTAATAATATTAATAAATATATTTTTGATAATAAATTTTATTCAGTTGCATTGAAATTAATTTTTTTTTTTTTGCACCATATTATATAAATATTAAATATTAAAAAGACGTATATTTATATAAATATCGATTGAAAAACCTTTAATGGTTGTAGATAAATGTATTAACTTTTAAATTAAATAACATTTTATTTTAATGTCACTTTTAAACCAAAGCAAAAGTATAAATAAAAACCCGTGGTAAAGTTTTTATTTTCCTT
>NW_003526945.1:4676681-4682477 GCF_000181795.1 Trichinella spiralis | reverse complement strand
AAGTGCTTTTCACTTAAAAAATGGGCTCTCACATGACATGATACCTGTGGCATGATATAAAAGCTTTTATATGTGCCACTGGTAATGTGATCTTCAATGTACGAATGTTCACCTCCAAGAATCCCTGTTGCCAAATAAACTATCTGCTACAGAAGGATTGACTTCAAAAATTAAAATAATGCAAAAAGTATAACTATCTTGTTTGTTATCGGCACTTCTAACAGACGCTCAAATAAATGCCGTTAATTTGCCACACAGGAGATTGAGAAATATTCAAATAACTTTGAAATCACTAGATACAAAATCAAATGGCCGAACTCGTTTTTTTGCATTTGTGAAAATTAGGGAGGTTAAATAAGAGTTCAGAAAAGACATTAATGCGAAAAGTTGTCATTTAATTATAAGCTATATTTTCTTTAATAATATTAATAAATATATTTTTGATAATAAATTTTATTCAGTTGCATTGAAATTAATATAATATTTTGTAATATATTATATAAATATTAAATATTAAAAGACGTATATTTATATAAATATCGATTGAAAAACCTTTAATGTTTGTAGATAAATGTATTAACTTTAAATTAAATAACATTTATTTTAATGTCACTTTAAACAAAGCAAAAGTATAAATAAGATCCGTGTAAAGTTTTATTTCATTCTTCAAACTGTTTTCTGTTGTGCGCAGGCGTGGTCAATTTTGAATTACTATGTCCGAGCCAGGGTTCAAATCCTTTCACTCGTGGGTTTATCGCTGGGATTCTTCTGCGACGATTTGGTTTATAATGGTTGAAGAAGACGGATTCCCTTTTCTACAACTCCGTGCAGGTAATCATTAATACAGTAATGAACCTTCTTCTCAAATAATATTTATCGTAATATAAATTTAGGGAGAAACGAGGCGAGTGAAAGCAATTTCCAGTCTATGACAGCTGTAGGAAGAAAATCGCTTGAGATGGGCGAACTAGCCCATGAAGCCGGCTTCAATATCTCTGATATCATTTGTGCCCCGAGTGTTAAGTGCATAGTTGCAGCTGGTAGTTTTATCTATGGTAACATTCAGCTACTAGAGTTGATCATCGTGAATTTAATAATTTGCCTATTCTTTTTTTAAGGATTCCAACGTGAAAAAAAAGATGAAATTGAAGGTTTGAACATAAAAATTGATGGTGCATTCAGCTCTACTACCGAGGGTTACTATTTACACAAGCAATTTCGGTCACTGGCTGTTGAACGTGGATATAATGTTGATGAAACCTACGAGTATGAATTAAATTTTCATAAATAGTGTTTTATTACTACTTTAATTAAGTTTCAATAAAATTTATCTTTTGTATGATGTGATTAAGATGAAAATTTTTATCGGTTTTTTATATTCATAATGATTTTAATAAAGTGAACATTGCTGAAACAATAATATATTTATTAATTTTATAGGACCTCGGTTAAATGCTGCGGAAAGTGCAAGGTTGATCGTTATGTTAATTTGGAATGCCGCATGGCAGCAGCAGTCCACTTTCTCAAAGAAAAGTATTCAGGTATGGAACAGAGTGCGGTCGTTGTCTTTGTGGACAAATCTTTGAAGAGCGTGCTGACAGATGTTATTGGTCAGTCAGGGGTACTGTACCAACGACATCTTCGCCCTGCACTCGATATCCCGTTGCCTCCTGAGAAAAACGATGAATAAAGGCATCAGTGTGATCCACCAGAATCTACTGATCGGATATTTATTATCCATCTCATTATTTTCACAGTTGCTACATATATAATTTTTCATTTATGACGTAAATTGTTTTTATGGACTGAATGTGTTTCTAAAAATGACAAATTAATTTTTTTCATTACAATTATATCATTCAGAATTATCACATTTTTAATAAAATAACATAAAATAGCATTTTGTTTATTTTCATGCGCATAAGCTATGCTAAATGCTGAAAATTAATAAAAAGATGGTCCAGTTCGCGCCAAAATTTGACTTAATTTTCTTATTGGGCGTGTAACGCACTATTTTATTGGACCTTCACGCCGCCGACTTATTGGTTGAGTGAAACAAGCAAAGTACAAATTTTGGGTCGTTTATCACCTGCACCGCTTCTACCCGCATTTTTTTGGTGACTGACTCTTAGAGGCAAAATAATGAAAATATTCATTATTCGAGAATTTTGTGGATTTGAGCACTGCACCAAACCGCTGAAAATTGATTAATTATTTGCAAATGAAATATGGATATACAAGTGCATTAATTGATGCAGTTTTCATATGATTATCTATCCTGCAATGATGTTTTTTAATTTCATTAAACGCGTGGGTTGTGTTGTCATGGCGAAGGAAATTACAGTCGAAATGGCCCGCCATTTTGTCGATCTTTTTTTCTATGTGGTGAAAATTTTCGTTGTTCACCAAAATGCAACTTATTTTTACTTTTGGCACAAATTTCAACTGACAATACTCAGCTCAAACTGCTGAAAAACCGGTTTTCCAGTGCCTCGGTGCTACTAATTTCATCTTCGATTATAAATTTAAATTTTCATAAAAGTGATAATAATCATAATCAAAAAATGGCTGAGATGTTGTGAAATTAGGTCAACTACTGGTTGAATATAAGCTTACAGGTCTAGAATTAATTGAGATTGAACAAATTTGAACAGTGAATAGAGCTTTTGTGTAAAACTGAAGTGAATCTGAGTTGGATAGTCAGTGTCCTGAAGCTGCTGTCGTTTTATGCTGATTTGTTCGCCCAGGTAGCGATGCAAAACTGAAAAAAATCGATTCTGAAGTTCTTTTCATTGTTGAACAAATTAAAACTGTATATTTTATGTTTTATACTTTATTGTTTGTGACCATTTTCATTATTTAAATAAATTTCAAACAAAATTTATTTATTTACTGAATTAAATGTACATTCATTTGTTCTTTCTTAATTCAACACTTCAAATGAATTTATTTAAACCTTTCATATGCATCAAAGTTACAGTATGATCGTTTTACTACAGAATGAAAATTCAGGAAAAGGTGACATTATTTTTAAAAATTATCATATTAATTTAGAATTAATAAAATTTATTAATTAAAAATTATTTATTTTTATATATTTGAAGTTTTGAATTACCATTGATTGAATTTTCATAGTTGGTTCCGATGTCTTTCGATGGATCTCAGCACAGAGTTCCAGTGTTTAAACGCGATTTCCTCAGTTCTCTGAGCAAAGAAATTGGTTCCAAGTGGCCAAGTGGAAAATATAAATAAATTCCTTTCATCGCTGTTTCCAATTTGTGAAGGTACTGATCCCAGTGTCACCGTTGAAGTTGTTTATAATTGAAGCGGTGCCCATTGACGATTACCTTAGTTTGCAGAAAAGTGAAACTAATTCGAATCAAAAATTCAAAATGTATCACGTAGAGGATGATAACAATTTTGTTTTATATCAGTGCGCTCATAAAAGACACAGCCCTCATGGTAACTGGAAGTATTCTCAGCGTTGGACAATACTGATATGTTTTTTATGCAAATTTATCAACCACTATTCTTTTTGTTTGGAAAGTTCATTTATAAATGTTTTTTCACTATCAGAAGTGACTTTCACTATACTTCACATCCTTGCCATCATGTAACTGTTTTCACATTAGCTGGTAGCAAATTAAATTCCCAAAATACACCCGTTAACCTCGAAGAATCATTGTTGGCAGAAAATTATCGGTTACGAAGGAACGACGCTCAATGACACGTTCAAAAATTAGTAATATACCACAAAGCATAACCAGCTAGCTAACAGTATTTAGAACCATCTCTCAAAGAAATACCGTTAATTTGCGGCACAGGAAATTGAGAAATAATAAAATAATTTTAAATATGACTAGATATAAAATCATTCGACCGATCTCATTTTTTGCATTTATGAAAATCAGGGACGCAAATAGAAAAACAAAACAATAGTAATGCTAACAGCCATCAAGTAAATGATAACTATATTTTCTTGAATAATATTGATGAATAAATTTTTGATAATGAATATGTTTCAGATACAACAAAATTAATAAAATCAAGATAAATGTTAAAAATTAAAAAACACATTTATATGAATGTCGATTAAAAAACCTTGATTGTTTAATAGCAGTACGGTAACTGTAAAGTAAATAACATTCATTGTGAAGTCACTTTAAGCGAAATAAAGGTATATATAAGACTGGTTTAAATTTTTATTTCATTCTTCAAAAATTCGGTTGTTGTACGCAGAAACCGCAGGAGCAGAAATTTTTGTTAGCATGTTAAACCCGGATTTCGAAAGGTTTGACTCGTTCGTGTGTAGCTGGAACTCCTGTCAAAAACTGTGGTTTATTCTTGTTGATGATGGCAAATATCTAGATTCACGCCTTGGTCTAGGTAACCATTAATACCGTAATGAACCTTCTTATAAAAGAACGATATTTACCCAAGTCCACTTTTAGAGGAAAAGAAGCCTGACTCATCAAGTGGCCCGTCATTGGCAAGCATAGAATCCAAATCACGATTAATGGGCCTGGCATCAAGGAATGCGCACCATAATATCACCAATGTAATTTCCGCCCCAAATTTCAAGTGTATTACGGCAGCTGCCGGATTTATTAGAGGTAACATTAAGCAAATACAAATGATCATCATGTTTTTGATAATTTGTTAATTATTTTTATAAGGATACGAAGATGCAGTGAAAATGGCAGAAAAAATTGCTGACTATCAAAATCGATGGCGGTTTTGCAGAAACTTATTTTTGCTTTTCAAGTTTTCAGAGTCAGTTTCGCTTGCTCGCTATTGAAAATGGATATCGCGTTGACGAAACATATGAGTATGAAATTACATTGTCATAAATAGACTCAACAACCGTTCTTCAAATAGTTATAAATAAAAGTTTATATTTGTATGTTCACATATGAAAATTTTTATCAGTTTTCTTAATATTCATAATAATATTTATAAATTTATATACAGCAATACTAATGGAATTTATACATTTTTTAGAAGTTCAGCAATATTTCCAGTAGAGTACCACCATCATCCGCATCTTCAATTGGAGAAGCGATTAGCAACAACCATGGAATCAATGAAAGAAAAGTTTGCAGGTGCTTGGGATAATATAGTGGTTGTGTTTGTGCATGATTCTCTGAAGAGCGACTTGGAAAGCATAGTCGATAAGACACCGAAACCGTTGGAACTACCTATGGGCGATGCAGAAGCTTCTCCGGAGAATAACGAGGAAAATAAAACCTGAAGCCAAAAATGAGAAAAATCAGAATCTACTTATCGGATATTTATTATCCATCTCATTATTTTCACAGCTATTATAATTATAATTTTTCATTTATGACGTAAATTGTTTTTATGAACCGAATGTATTTCTAGAAATGACAAATTAATATTCTTTCATTACAGTTATCATATTCAAAAATATCGAACTTTTAATAAAGTAAAATGAAATAAAATAAAATAAAATAGTGTTTTCTTTATTTTCGTGCGCTCCAGCTTTGCTAAATGCTGAAAATTGATAAAAAGATGGTCCAGTTCGCGCCAAATTTTGACCTAATTTTCTCATTGGTCGTTGAACACGCTATTTTATTGGATCTTCGCGCCGTGTAAAAATATTCATTATTCGAGAACTATGTGAAGATGAGAACTGCACCAAACTGCTGAAAATTAATAAAATATTTCCATAATAAATATGGGATATACAACTGTAATAATTGATACAATATTCATATCATTGTCTGTACTGTAATGTTGCTTTTTTTAATTTTCATTAAAACGCGTGGGGTTGTG
>NW_003526945.1:4564246-4656998 GCF_000181795.1 Trichinella spiralis | reverse complement strand
AAAAATAAAATGACTGTATTTTTCTTGCATTATATTAGTGTAAAATATTTTTGATAATGAACATTTTTCCTGTGACGACAGAATTAATAATATTTATATTATAAATAATCAATAATTAATATTTATGTAAATATCGATTGAGAAACATTCACTGTTTATAAACTTTAAATTAAAGCACATTTGTTTTAATGTAATTTTGAAGCAACTAAAAGTTTAAATAAGATCGGCTTTAGCTTTAATTTCTTTCAACAGCAATTCTTTTGTTCTGAGCAGGCTTACCGAAAGCGGTGAGAAATCGAAGCGAGAATGTCGGAAAATTTGGAAATTTTTGACTCCATGGTTTATTGTTGGGGTTCCGTTCAACTGATGTGGTTTGTTTTTGTTAAAGAAGTCGATCTTCCACCTCGATATGCTGAGAAAGGTATTAATTAATACAGTAATGAAAATCTCTTCTAAGAGAAAGATATTTACCGAAGTCCACTTTCAGTGGGAAAAAAGCCGCACGGATCCAGCGGCCCGATTATGACAGGCATAGAATCAACATCAGTAACGATGGGCATGGAAATGACTGATGTGCCCTACAATGTCACCAATGTTATTTCCGCCCCAAATTTTAAGTGTCTTACTGCAGCTGCCGCATTCATTAATGGTAACATTAAGCAAATACGAACGATCATCATCTATTTGATAATATGCTAATTATTTTCATAAGGATACCAAGGTCCAGTAAAAGTAGGTCAGAATGCTTTGAACATCAAAATAGACGGAGGTTTGAGCTTAACAAATGCAGCATTTGAAAAGCATGAAAAATTTCAGTCGCTCGTTGCTGAAAGTGGATATAATATTGATAAAACCTACAAGTATGAATGAAATTGTCATAAACAGATTCAACAATCGTTTTTAAAATAATTTTAAATAAAATTTATATTTGTATACTCACATATGAAAATTTTTATCACTTTTCTTAATATTCATAATAATATTTATAAACTTATATACATCAATCCTAAAAGATATGAAGAATTTATGCATTTTTTAGAACTGTTGCCGAATTTTCAGCAGAAAGCAGCTTGGAGACGCGCCTTGAGGTCACCTTGGAGTCATTGAGAAAAACTTTTCCGGGTACTTGGCAAGATGCAGTGGCAATATTTGTGGAAAAATCTCTGCACAGCATTTTGGAAATCGTAACCATCAATGATCCCGTTCCGTTGGAAACTTATGCTGTTATTGGACGACCAGCTTCTGTAGAGGATGATGACGACGACGACGACGACGATGAATGAAGTTCAAAATGCATAATTTACTGATCGGATATCTTATTATCCATCTTATTATCACATTTATAATTTTTCATTTATGATGCTAATTATTTTCTTAAATTTGAAAATATTTCAAATTATCAAATTGCAGATAAAATAGTTTCAACTTTTACTTTCCATGATGCCATAATTGATGATAATAACGGAAAAATAAATTATTTTTATAATAAATATTAATAAAATATTATAATAATTGTTGTTGCTTTTACTTGATTGCGTGTACTGTAAAGATGTTTTTTTATTTAAACTTAACTAATGGGTTGTGTTGCCATGGCAACGCAACTTTTAGTCGATTAAAAGTAAACCGCCCGCCCGCCATTTTGCCCAACTTTTTTTCTACCTGGTCAAAAATTTTCGTTATTCCCTCAACAGCAATCTATTCTTCGTTATGTTACAAATTTTAACTGATAATACTCATCTTCAACTGCTGCAAAACCAGTTTTCCGGTGGGTCGATGCTGATGAAACGATGATGAAATTTTTGATTAAAAACACCATTTAAATAATAATAACAACAAATATAATAATAATAATAGTAATAAATGTATCTATGGTGTAGGAAAATTTGAAATAAATTTTTTATATCATTGTTTTAGATGGGTGGGAATATTCATTTTAATGCACTGTTGTTGTTGTTGTTGTTAGTAATAATTGGAACTGATACTCTATGACAGACAGTATTTGTGGAAAAAAGTGAAACTAATTTGAAATCAAAAATTCAAAATAATTCACGTGGAAAATGCAAATTTTTCAAATTAATGCGTTTCAACAGAACCAATACTATTTTTATTCAGAAAATATTCTCCGTCTCTGACAATATTGGTATGCTTTGTATGCTAATTTGCCAACAATTAATTGTTCTACTTGCATTCCATTTATAAGTGCTTTTCACTTGAAAAATGGGCTCTCACATGACATGATACCTGTGCCATGATATAACAGCTTTTATACGAGCCACTGGTAATGTGATCCCCAATGTACGATTGTTCACTTCCAAGAATCCCTGTTGCCAAATAAACTATCTGCTACAGAAGGATTGACTTCAAAAATTTGAACAATGCAAAAAGTATAATTAGCTTGTTTGTTATCGGCACTTCTAACAGACGCTCAAATAAATGCCGTTAATTTGCCACACAAGAGATTGAGAAATATTCAAATAACTTTGAAATGACTAGATATAAAATCAAATGGCCGAACTCGTTTTTTTGCATTTGTGAAAATCAGGGAGGTTAAATAGAAGTTCAGAAAAGATTCTAATGCGAAAAGTTGTCATTTAATTATAAGCTATATTTTCTTTAATAATATTAATAAATATATTTTTGATAATGCAATGTCGTTTTTCCAGTCTCTTGATGCGACTGAATTTATCTTTGTTTATTAATCTTTATATACATAATAATGATAATAATCATAATCATAAATATGACTGAGTTGTCGTAAAATTTGGAATAAATTCCTTAAATCCTCAAAATGAGTCTGGTAGAGTATGAAAACAATTTTGTTTTATATCAATAAACTTATGGAAACTCAACCCTTAAACAAAATCTTGTTTATATATATTAGCTCTCACTAAAATAAGGAAAACACCGGGAAAAAGAAACTTTGTCTTACCCGTGAGTCTAGATATTGTTCAATGGAATGTCATCTAACTTCCTTTATTTTAAAAAACAAAATCTGGAATTTGAATTGTAAAAAAACAGATTATCTACGTATTTTGTGAAAAAAGTGTTTCTTGTTTAATATCATGGATTTTTTACTTTAATGTTTACAATGTTTTTCTATATGAAAAACAAATCCATGCTTTACGCCTGCCGACAGTTATAACCCATAAGAGATAAGATCAGCGTTATCGCAGAGATAAGATGGATAATCTACATGTGTGATGGAGAAATATAGATAGAAAATCAATGTTGTTTGTTATCTGTTGTTGGTTAAAATTATATGAAAATGCATTGATCAGCTAAATCATAGTCAATGCATTTGTTATTGAATGTTCAACATTTCTTGTATCGTTGAAATACAAGTTCCAATGTTGCCAACGGTTGCAAATGCAAATGGTAAAGCAATGGCAACTTAATGTTCGATATCCCAGTTTAGTTTGTATCTTGAAAAACACAATTTACACAAATTACACAAAATGTATAAATAACTTTTTCTATGTAAATCAAATTCCATATTTTTATTTTTCATTCAAATAAAACCGAGAAATAAACGCAATTACACTGGTCGATGATGAAAAGGAAACTTTGTAAAAATCCAAATTCTTTGGTGGCAACGAAAAAAATTTGAAGAAATCAGGTACGCTCAAATCAGAAAAATATTTCGATGCTAAGATTTAGCAGTTGCCACTGCTATTTTTAGCTGAACAGCTTCAGCTGTGGTCAATTTATCATTTCCTTTTGTGCTTATATCGCAATTTTCAATTCATCCAATGTGACAAGAAACTTGAATAGTTTCTGACAAAGGTGTATGCACCATATGCATAAAACTAGTAAAATAGCATATATTTTATCTGACGGGCGGAAACAACTGTTTGTTGACACCTTTTCGAACAGCATATAAGTTCTCAGGTTGAGGAAAGTTTTATTTTTCTGTTCCGTCCCTTGTACTCAATATAGCTAATATATCTGAACTATGCCTTGTACTAAATCGTGGTACGTAGCATGTCCTTTTTAGGGTATGCAAATTAAACACTCGTAAAAAAGAGAAATATTGGAGATGTTTACATGTATTATTATGCGCTGAATGTACAGCATGTATTCCTTGTTATTTGAGATTACTTTAGTTTGGTTGTTATTTACTGATGTTGTTGCTGCTGTTCGATAGTGAAAAATAATCACTATTGAACATATTATTTTTTTGCGTTGTTTTGGCTGAGTAATTACTGTAACATTTTATATGACGTTACTGTAATACAATGAAATACAGAATAATGATAAAATTATTTTTATAGGTTAAATTAAATGTAAAAATTATTTTTAACATTATTCACTAAAAACTATTGTTCGTACAAATTGTTGATTGAGAAAATTTCCTGTTACGGTAGTAGAATCATTATGCTTAACTATCTTTATATTCCTACTGTATTGATATTCCTTGTCACGTGTCCATGTCAGAAGTCGGTGTGTTGTATTTACTGTAGTTTAACGCGCTCGTATTGCGTGTTCGTTTGTATTTGGTCAGTAAATAGCAGCAGACTCTATACTGATGTACGTTAACTGATCACTGAGACGAATCTCACGTAAATATGGAACAAGTTATGGGCCCAGCAGGCTTCCTCTGCGGTAAGACGAATTGATTGTTGTCTGTATCCAGTGGAAAACATTGTCCTTTGTACGTTAACGTTTACTCTCACACTGCATTCGTCATGAACACCACCGTGAAAATCGAGCCATTCGGTAAGGAAAACTACGAGACGTGGAAATTGCAGGCTCACGCTATATTAGTCAAGACCGATCTTTGGGAAGTTTTGTGAGCGGCACAAAACGAAGGTGGAAAATTGTCAAAGATGACAAATCATCATTGGAAGCCGCACTTAAATGGGCATAAGGCAAAAGCTGAAACGCCTCATTCTCAACAAAATGAATGAGGAACAAAGCATGAATGTTTTCCTGAAGGAATTCTTCAATTTTGTTGCCAATTTGAAGGCCATGGACTTGGAGATAGCAGATGACCTACTTTCGATTCTCATGCTTTACGCTATTCCAGATTCGCATGAAAGCTTTCGAATTGCGATAGAATCTCACGACTAGTTGCCGAAACCAGAAGGCTTACAGATTAAATTGTTGGAAGAATATGAAGCCCGCAAGAACAGAGAATCGAAACATGATGATGCTCTATGTTTACCAGAAGGAAGTCTCAGTTGAAAAATACTCAGCCTCCGATTGAGTAATCTCATCCGAAAGACAGTGAAAAATGGTTCAAATATAAGTGCCATCGCCTTGGAGAGTAGGACACATGGCGAAAGATTGCCGAGATCAAACTTTGCTCGTCAGCCACAGCAGCAGTGAAGAAACACTCAAATGATCCCATCAGAACAGCTACCCGGACAGAACGTCTGAGATTTCCCTTCGCATAGGCGGCCGATCCCATTCGAAATGGTCCTTAGAATCAGCAGCAGCATTTCATATGTGCTCTAACAAGGAAATATTTCACTCCATGAAAACTATGAAACGAGCATTGAGCTTTGCGAATAGCAAATCGACTGATATTAACGGAACTGGAGCGGCTAACTTGGAAATCCCAAGCAGCGACGGTTTGAGAAGCGTTCAGCTGGACAACACACTCTACGTCCCTGACCTTAGGTCGAATCTACTTTCAGTTGCAAAAATAAGGGATTCGAAGTGATCTTCCAAGAAAATTCCGCCATAATTACAAACCCCAACCTTGGAACGGTTTTGGTCGCGTACAAGGACTGTGATTTGTACTGTGTCGAAAGTCCGTCGTTTATAGCAGCTATCGCTGAAAGCAATGTCCCTCCATTAATGGAATGACACAGACACCTTAAATCATCTGAATGAAAAGAGCCTCCTAAGCTGGGTGTGAAAAGCTATTTGGTATGAAAGATGGGCAAAGAAAAGCTGCCGATGCTGATTAAGTCGCTGATGCACCTCAACCTATCTACCCTCCAAGATAATGCGTTCGCCGTAAGTCTACTCAGTTAATTCAATGAGAATTATGGCAAGCAGCAATGGACTGTGGCTGAAGTGTCCTTTGCTCTTTGAAGAAGACAGAAAATTATGGACTGCGTTTCCAGAGAAACTCACCAAGAGCCCTCATGAGATTTTCAAACGCTGACTGGGGCGGAAATTCTGATAACTGCAGATTCTACGCTGGTTACGTTTTCAAATTTGGCAATGCCGCGATCAGCTGGGAATCAAGGAAACAAAAGAACCGTTGCACTGTCCAGTACGGAGGCAGAGTATATGGCATTGTCAGAAGTATGCAAGGAAGCAGTGCACCTCAAACGGAAGGATCGAAGAAATAACCGGCATAAGCAAGTCAGTAAATTTGCATAGTGGCAAACAAGGTGCACTCAAACTGGCAAGGAACCCAGTATTCCACGCGAGAAGCAAACACATCGACATCAGATACTAGTTCACTGCAAAGTGACACCGGTGATAAAGGATGAACAACTGCGATATCCACCTGCGGAACAGATGCTGCCGAACATTGTAGCGAAATGCTCGTAGATGTGCTGCAACATATTGATGGTTGAGAAGATTTCCTGTTATGGTAGAAGATAAAATTATTATGGATGCCCTTAAACTGGCAAGGAACGGTCTACTCCCGGTGTTGACTTCAAAGGCATGGCGCTCGACATTTGATTGGCTTTAAATTTCATTGGTTTTCCACCTGGCTAAATTTCATTAGTTGTTGTTGCGATGAGTTTTATTCGTTGTCAGAAACCTAAATTTTTACTGGTTGTCGTTGTAATGCGTACTATTTGTCAAATTTTGATTTTTTTTAATGGTCAGTTTTCTGATATTCAAAGCTTTACTATTTATCTTCTGTATATTCTTTAATCTTTACTATTTATCCTGTATATGTACTGATATTCCTAGTTGTTGCGTGAATGTGTTAGTAGTATGGTGTATTCTCTGTTGTATAACTTGCTCGTAGTGTGTGTATTTGTGTGTGTGTTTGTTTATATTAGTCAGTAAATAGCAGAAAACGCTATACTGTTGTACGTTCACTGATCACTGCAATCAATGTTACCGAAATATACAACAAGTATAAACTTCACCACAAATAATACATTAAAAAGGCGAATGATAAAACGTCATAAACTTAGACTAGATCAAACAATGTAATTTTGGAATAATAAAAATTTTCACTACTAACTTTACGTCACTACTATTCAAGTTACGTCAGCCTAAATGGGAATATTTGAACCAATGGAATAAAAGCATATTGCAGCTAATCACAACTAAAGAATTTGAATCAATGAACAATTAGATTAGGAAAGCCAATAAGACAACGTTGTGAACGACCAATAAGACAAGGCAGTCAACAACCAATAACAAAACACGGTGAAGATTTAGAATTGGATTGGACCAAATCAAAATTTAAACTTTCCAAGCAAATACATTTTGTTTAAATTAAAAAAAAAGGCATTTGTTTTAATGTCACTTTAAACAAAATATAGGCATGAATAAGATTGGTTTTAGTTTTATATTCATCAACAATTCTCTTGTTGTGGAAGAGTGCAGTAAAACCGGATACAGATCTGAACAAACATGGTGAAGTGCAACTGCGACTCTTTTGACTCTTGGGTGTTCCATTGGAATTCTACGCAAATGTTGTGGTTTGTTATGGTTGAAGAAGATGAAATTCCTAATCTATCTCTTGATGCAAGTAATCATTAATACAGCAATGAACGTTCTTCTCAAAAATAATAATATTCAACGTCATCGAAATTTAGACAGTGACCAAGAAAACGTGTGGAACTCTTCGTCTATAGCAATGACAGAAGCAAAATCATACGCGATGGGCAGAGCTGCACGCTATGAAAAGTACAATATCACTAATGTCATTTGTGCACCAAGTTTGAAGTGTGTTAATGTAGCAGATAATTTTATCAGAGGTAAAATCATACTAATAAAAAATGATCATCATGCATTTCACAGGTTGTTGATTGTTTTGTTAAGGATTCGAATGTGGTAATAGCGATGAAAAAAAACAATTGAAAATAAAGATCAATGGAGGGTTGAGTTCCACTGTCGAGTGTTATTATTTGCACAAAGAGTTTCGATCACTGGCTATTGAACGCGGATATCGTGTTGATGCAACCTACGAGTATGATTTAAATTTTTACATATAGACCTTTAGACTTCCTACTTTAGATAAGTTTCAATAAAAGTTATCTTTTATATGCTCATATTGAGATGAAAATTTCTGTCTATTTTGTATATATTTTTAATGATTTCAATAAAGGCATACAAAAGGGTGCTGAAAATAAATAAAGTATTTATGAATTTTTTAGAGAATCCGTTGAATGGCCAGGAAGTAAAGTTATTGACCCATATGTTAATTTGTTGTGGCGGATAAATGCGATAGTACAGTCGCTGATGATGGAGTATACAGGTATAAGGGAGCAAATGGTCGCTCTGTTTGTAGACAAATCTGTGGAGAGCGTGCTGACGAGAGTAGCTGTTGGACCACCTCTACCGTTCATAATGCATGTTCCGCCTATACCAGAAGATGTTTTGGCTGAGAATGATATGAAAAAATGAAGGCATAAATGTCATCAATGAAAGTTACTGATCGGATATTTATTATCCATTTCATTATTTTCACAGCAGTTATATTTACGTTTTCATTTATTATGTAAATTATTTTCTTAGAAAGTATTTATTAAAATGAACAATGAATGTTTTTTATAAGCATCATTTTATTCAAAATTATCAAATTGTTAATAAAATAACATAAAATTATGTTTCATTTGTTTATATGCGCGCGAGCTATGCTAAATGTTGGAAATTAATAAGCTATTTTCATAATGAATTTTGATTTAGAATTCTATTAATTGATACAGTTTTCAATTCATTATTTGTAAAGTAACGTTTTTTAAAATTTTCACTGCATGCATGGCTTGTATTGTCACGGTTACACAACTTGGTTAGTTAATTTGACGAACTCTGCCTCTAAGTGGTCAAAATTTTTGTTCTTCAACAGAAGCTATGCTTCACTTTGCTAAGCACTGGAAGTGATAATACTTTGCTCCAAGTGGTACAAAACCAATTTTTCAGTGACACGATACTACTAATTTTATTTTTGATCATAAATCACCATTTACATAATAATAATAATAATAATGGTGATACTCATAAAAGTGACTGAGTTGTTGTAAAATTTGAAATAAATTTGTTGTATAACTTTTGCAGATGTGTAAAGGTAATGATAGTACTGTTACTGTTTTAGTTGTTTACAGTTGAATGTGATGCTCAAGAACAAATATTGTATGTTGCAAAAAGGTGAAATTAATTCGAATTAAGAAAATTCAAAATCAGTCTGATAGAAACATTTTTTTGTTTCAAATCACTGCGGTACAACAGACACAGTACCCATGCCAAGAGAAAATATTCTCTACGTCTGACAATATGAATATGTTTTGCATGCAGATTTATCTACTACTATTCTTTTTGTTTGGAAAGTTCATTTATAAATTTGTTACGACGAAATTATTAATATTTATATAAATAATGAATACTGGATTAATATTAAATATTGAAAAATTTAATGTTTATAAACAAATACGCTTACTTTAAACTAAATCACATTTGTTTTAATGTTATTTTAAAGCAAATAAAAGTTTAAATAAGATCATCTTTAGTTTTAATTTCATTCAGCAGCAATTCTTTTGCTCTGCGCAGACAACTTGAGCGGTTCGAATTCGTAGCTAGAATGGAGGAAATCGATTTGGAAAAATTTGAGACATTGGCGTATTGGTGGCAAACGATTCCAATTGTGTGGTTTATTCTAGTGGAAGAGGACGATTTAATACGTCCACGCTCCAACGACAAAGGTAATCATTAATACAGTAATAAATCGTCGTCTAAAAAACGATATTTACCGAATTACACTTTTAGAGGGAAAAAAGGAATACGCATTTAGCGGCCCGCTTTTAACAACCATAGAATCAAGATCACTAGAGATGGGCACAATAGCCAGTAATACAAAATTCCACGTCAGCAGTGTGATTTCAGCACCCAACATTCAGTGCGTTGCTGCTGCTAATAGTTTCATTAAAGGTAGCATTATGCAAATACGAGTGATCATCATCTGTTTGATAATTTGCCAATTATTTTCATAAGGATACCAACGTAGCTTAACATTCGCGGAGCAGGAGTTGAATATCAAAATTGAAAGTGGTTTAAGCAAGACACCCATCGCTTTCCACCTGCACAAAGAGTTCAAATTGTTTGCTGCCGAAAGTGGCTATAATGTTAGCGAAACCTACAAGTATGAATTAAATTGTCACAAATAGACTCAATAACCGTCCTTGAAATAATTTTCACTAAACTCTATCTTTGTATGCTCACATATGAAAATGTTTATCACTTTTCTTCATATTCATGAAGTTGTACAAAATAATTCTAAAAAATGAGGAATTTTCATATTTTTTAGAACTTTCACAGAATGTCCGCAGGATTCAAGTTCCTCTTCGTCTGAAAGTTTGGAGCGGCGCATTGTTGCCACTGTTGAAAATATAGTAAAAAACGTACCAATTTCTGTGGGAAGCACAGTGATTGTGTTTGTAGACAGTTCTCTGAAAAGCATCCTCAAACGCTTAGGCCTAAAGGAAAAGGGACCAACGGATAAATGTACTACTAGTTCAACAGCTTCTGCAGAGAATAACAAGGAAGATGAAAACTAACGGAAACAATGCAAACAATCATAATTTATTGATGATATATCTTATTATCCATCTTATTATTATTATTATTATCACATTTATAATTTTTCATTTATGATGCTAATTGTTTTTTATCAAATGCATTTCCAAAAATGACAAATTAATATCTTTTCATTACAATTATATCATTAAAATTATCACATTTTTAATAAAATAACATAAAATAAAATAGTGTTTGGCTTGTTTTCATGCGCATAAGCTATGCTAAATGCTGAAAATTAATAAAATATTTCCATAATAAATATGGATATACAACTGTAATAATTGATACAATATTCATATAATTGTCTGTACTGTAATGTTGTTTTTTTTAATTTCATTAAACGCGTGGGTTGTGTTGTCATGGCGACGGAAATTTCAGTCAAAACGACCCGCCATTTTGTTTATTTTTTCTTCTATATAGTCAAAATTTTCGTTGTTCACCAAAATGAAACTTATTTTTACTTTTGTCACAAATTTCAACTAATAATACTCAGCTCAAAGTGCTGAAAAACCGGTTTTCCAGTGCCTCGGTGCTACTAATTTCATCTTCGATTATAAATTTAAATTTACATAAAAATTATAATAATCATAATCATAAAAATGGCTGTGGTATAGAGAAATTAAGTCAACTACTGGTTGAATATTAGCTGACAAGTCTGGAATTAATTGAGATTGAACAAATTTGAACAGTGAGTGGAGTCTTTGAGTAAAACTGAAGTGAACCTGAAATGGATAGTCAGTGTCCTGAAGTTACTGTCGTTTTATGCTGATTAGTTCGCCCGAGTAGCGAAGCAAAATTAAAGACAATCATGTTTTGAAGATCTTTTTGTAGTTCAACAAATTATGAATATTGAATATTATAATTTACGCTGAAATCAGTTTATTCCTTAATGTTGAAAATATAAATTGTTTAGCTTTAAAATAGACGGACAAGATTATTTTAAATGCATTCCAGAAATGGCTAATCTGTTGAATATTAACAATCCTATGTTAGAAAATAAAAAATAATAAACTAAATAATAATAATAATAAATAATTCGATTCATTTAACGTAGTTTGAATTTATTTTTCCGACCTCCAAACTATCTCTATGACAACGACGTTTTTTGACCGCTTTTTTTTCGTGCTGATGACTGAAAGTTCGTCACATATTCTCAGCTACATTCAATTAGCATCGGATATTGCATTTTTTGAGCAATTTATTCAAAATTTCCCGCTTCTCGTCTAGAAACTGCTTATTCGGCTGATACGTTTATTTTTCTCATCAAATTTGATGACAAAGGTAAATTTAAGTTTGGAACCAGGACCACAAGACAAATGCAAAACTACAAGTCATTTAGCAGCAGCAATACTGGGAAGATCAAGAGCAACACCAGAGAAGATCTACACCATTTTGAAACTGGAAATATTCATTTTTTCAACATGCTAATTAATTATGAACAGTTTTGATTAAATTAATGAAACTTAATGAAGGGATGGCGCAGTTCGCGCCAAAATTTGACCTAATTTTCCTATTGGTCGTTGAAACCGTTATTTTATTATAGTTTCGCGCCGTTGTCTTATTGGCTGAGTGAAAGAAGCTCAGTACAGATTTCAGTTTTCACTCATATTACACTACATTAGCCTTTTTTATGAACACATTAAAATACAATAATTACATCTTTACGATGTTCTAAAGTGCATAACAAAAGCAGGTGTGATGAGCTACTGTTTTTTACGGCACTATAGATCATCATGCCAATTGAATATAATTTATTTGAATTTTAAAAACAGAAAATACTTTCATTTTGAAATTTTGGTAATTTAAAGTCAAACGGGAAAAGATATGGATGCTAATGTGGTCATCATACCAATATTCCTATTGTAGTTGTTTACAACGGAAGCCGAAGCTGAAGGGCACATACTGCACTTAACAAAGGACTTCAACTAATTTTAAATCAAAATTCCAGAATAACTCAGGTAGAAGATAAATACTTTGTGGTATAAAATCAATGCGCCACACAAAACCTAACAGCCACATTAAGAGAAGATATTCCCAACGTATAACAGTGGGAAGATGTTCTGCCTGCAAATTCACCAAACACTATTATGAATTTAAACAGTTCATTTATGAATGGTTTTCATTTTCATATGTGGATTTTATCAAATATGGCAGCTGTACCGTGAAATAACCATTTTGGTATAAGCTAGAGGCAAATGTGATTCGCAGTGTGCGCAAATTCACTTCGAAGATTTTCAAATGCCAAATAAACTGCATATTACTTTCGGACAATGCTAAATGACACGTTCAAATATAAGTAATATATCACAAAGCATAACCAGCTAGCTAACAGTATTTATAGCCATCGCTCAAATAAATATGGTTAATTTCCGTACAGGAAACTGAGAAATATTCAAATAATTTTAAATATGACTAGATGTGAAATCAATTTACAGAATTAGTTTTTCTGCATTTGTTAAAATTAACGAGGTTAAATAGAAGCTGAGAAAATATATTAATGCAAAAAGTTACAATTTAAATAATGGGTGTATTTTCTTTAATAATATTAATGAGGTATGTTTTTGATAATAAATATTTTTTCAGTAAGAACAGAATTAATGGTATCTATATTTATACATTAAATAATGAAAATCAGCCAAATTATACCATAAAAAAATTGTTGAAGTTGACAGGCAGGTACATTTATTCCTTATTAAATATCCATTCATTTATTGCCACGTCACGTTAAGCGAATTAAAGGTTAAAATAAGCTCAGCTTTATTTTTATTGTCATTGTTTAAAAGTTCTTTTGATGTGAGTAGGTGTTGGAAAAGTGCTGTCTGTTGTAAACAAGCATGTTGTCATCTGATTTGAGCACTTTTGATTCGTGGTCGGTTCGATGGGATGTTAGAAGAGAGCTGTGGTTTATTCTAGTTGAAGAAGATGTACTTCCTTTTCTACGTCTCGATGCAGGTAATCATTAATACTGTAAGAAACCTTCTTTTCAAAAAGAAATTTACCGTAGTCTGAATTTAGCTAGAAACCAGGCAAATGTAAGGGAATCTGAATTTCCGTCAATGACAGAAAGCCGATCACGAGCCATGGGCACAGCATCACAAAATGCGCGGTTCAATATTACTGATGTTTTTTGTGCGCCATCTTTCCCCTGTGTTACCGCAGCTGAAAATTTTATTAAAGGTAACATTAATCTAATAAGCGACCATCATGAATTTCGTAGTGTGCTGATTATTACTTTAAGGTTTCGAACGTGGAAGAAATGATGGCAGGAACTATTTGACTATTAAAGTTGATGGTGGTTTCAGTCTGTCTGTCGATGGTTATTATTTGCAGAAGCAGTTTCGTTCACTTGCTGTTGAACGTGGATATCGTGTTGATGAAACCTTCGAGTATGAATTAAAGTTTTATAAATATTTTTTCATTCGTACTTTGGATAAATTTCAAAAAGTTTATTTTTCGCATGCTGAGATCACTTTCATAAATTTTATCTGTTTTGTATATATTCTTAAATATGTTAATAACATGATACAAGATAGTGCTGGAATGCAATGAAAAATGTATGAATTTTTTCAGATCTTCCGTTAAACGCCCAGAAAGCAGCATTTTTGACCCTTATGTTAATCTGCAATGGCGGATAAACGCTGCAGTTGAATCACTGAGAACGAAGTATTCATGTTCAATGAACGAAATGGTCGTTGTATTCGTGGACAAATCTTTGGAGAGCGTCCTGAAGGAAGCATTTGTTGGATTGAAGGCAGCGGTGAAAATTCATGTTTCTTCTGTAGGAATTTCCATTCTTACTCCGCAAATCGAAGAATGAAAACAGCATTGTGATCACTGAAAGTCTACTTATCGGATATTTATTATCCATCTCATTATTTTCACAGAAATTATATTGATAATTTTTCATTTATGATATAAATTGTTTCTTTTTGATCGAATGTATTTCCAAAAATGGCCAGTCAATGTTCTTTCATAACAATTTCATTATTCAAAATCATCACATTTTAATAAAATAAAATAAAATGAAATAAAATAGTGCTTTGTTTATTTTCATGCGCATAAGCTATGCTAAATGCTGAAAATTAATAAAAAGATGGTTTGGTTTGCGCCAAAATTTGACCTAATTTTCTCATTGGTCGTTGAACGCGCTATTTGATTGGACTTTCGTGCCGTTGACTTATTGGTTAAGTGATACAAGCAAAGTACAAGTTTCGGGTTGTTTTCCACCTGCACCGCTTTCACCCTCATTGTTTTGGTGACTGACTCTTAGAGGGAAAATAATGAAAATATTCACTGTTCGAGAATTATGTAGAGTTGAGCACTGCACCAAACCGCTGAAAATTAATAAATTATTTCCATAATAAATATAGATATACAAGTGCATTAATTGATGCAACTGCCTTATGATTATCTATCCTGCAATGATGTTTTTTAATTTTCACTAAACGCGTGGATTGTGTTATCATAGCAACGCAACTTACAGTCAAAACAGCCCGCCATTTTGTCGATCTTTTCTTCTTTGTGGTCAAAATTTTCGTTGTTCACCAAAATAAAACTTATTCTTACTTTTGAATTGATATAAATACTTATACTTAAATTTGAATTGATAATACTCAGCTTAAAGTGCTGAAAAACCGATTTTCTTGTGCCTCGATGCTACTAATTTCATTTTTGATTAAAAATCTCAATTTACATTAAAATTATAATAATCATAATCATCAAAATGGACTAGTGTAAAATTAATTGAAATTGAACAAATTTGAACAATAAGTGCAATCTTTGAGTAAAACTGAAGTAAATGTGAGATGGATAGTCAGTGTCCTTAAGCTGCTGTCGTTTCATGTCGATTATTTCCCTCTTGGAGCCGTATATTACATAAGTTATAAGCAGATACGGATTATTCTGTGAAAATAATACATTATTATTCATTGTTATTCAAGGATTGAATGATATGTTTATTACTGATGATAGACGATAGAAAAATTTCTTTTATAATAACGGTTGTAATGCAAGAATATGAGTATATTGTAAATACTTCGTACGATTTAGAAAATATTTATGCTTTGTTTACAGTTAGTTGTTCACAGACGTTAGTTCTTAATTCTATTTTGATTTTATTCGTTTTGAAATATTTCACTATGAAATTTTCAGAATACTTTTCGAGCTACTTTAGTATAACTTGTAAATGTTTTCATTAAAGTCAAAGAAATATATTATTACAGGATAAAACCTTTTCTCTGCATCATCTTTTAAATCTTTTAACATTTTTGCTTTTTCGTTGATGGAGGTTTCATGAAATCTGTTATACGCATTTGAATGCTACCATCTTTGTTTGGTACGTGGCAATGAATTTTAACGTTCGTTTCCATAACGTTGCATTCAACAGGCTTCAACAATCTCGCAGCCTAAAATTTATTTGCGAAGTAAAATTGCAAAACAATTTAATGCAGAAGCATGAGCGTCAATATATGTCAAAAATATACTTACAACAGTAGATGGATATTCATCTGGATTTAGCCATTTCAACACGTCCTCATCGGTTTCCAAAATGGCAGGCATCCGTGAGTGAATTTTCGACACACTTTCGGATGCATCCACGGTGATTATAACGAACGAAAAGCCTGCTTTGTCATCTGTCTGAAATATTTCAACTTTAATTTTGAAATCGAAATGAACTAAATACCTGATTGTTTTCAATAAATATGCCTGCCATGTGCATGAGTCTTCGGTTGTATCGTTCATCTTCTCCAAGAACTTTCATGCTGTATTCTGGTGGCGCAGGCAAAAACACGAAATGTTTTTTATTTGTGTCTTGACAAGTTTCATAATAACTAAAAAATGAAGTTATAATAATGACAATAATAGTATTGAAAAAATATTTTCAACCCGTCTGCAAGAATCACGCAACGACGATTCATCATCATAGCTTCTTCATACTTCTTTACTTTGAAAAGATTGTCAGATCGTGCATTTATCATCAGGTATTTTGAAGGTGATGTACACAAGTAGCCCCAGTTCATAAGTGCAATATTTAATTTGAAATTACAGTTTAGTGATGGCATGAGATCAATGCCTGTCTTGTTTGATACCAATACAGCTCTAAAATGAATATTCGCAATACATAACAGCGTTCACTTCATTTGACATCCCTTTAAAAGTTTTAATTTCTTATACACCTTCCCCTTTTTACATTTATATCAACCCCTCTTAAATTTAATATACTTAATAAAATTTATAATATCAGAGAAAATAATACTAAAACAAATTTTTATTAATTTACATTTTGCAAAAAGAAAAATTCGCTTAAAATTATAATACTTCTTTAACAATGGCTTGCCTCATGGTTCGTGGAGAACATGTAATAGCTGCAGAGTGTCTTGCATTTGCAAGCGTAGTAATCCATTTTGCACGGTATTCTACTTCGTTTCTCTTATAAACACAGGCATAACACAATTGATTAGCCAATAAACAGCTGAAAATAAAATTATTTTTAGATAAAATAACCAATTTTTTATCTTACCAAGAATATCCGCCGCACATTGTAAATTATTATCGTAGCATTAACTGAAAAATATGTAAACTGTTAAATGAGCAATAAAGGAATGTAATTTATTAGAACATTATCACGTTATTTGAAAATTGCATAACTGCATTGAACAGCTATTTTCTTATGCATATTTAAAAATATTTCATGATTTTTTTCGCTACAGTAATAATTAAACTACAGGTTTTAATTTAACTTTTTCGTTAATTAATATTGATTGGAAAGTTACATATTCCATATACATATTTGTTTATTTATTTATGACAAGTTTTAACAGAATAACAGCTAATGGTTCATGATTTATAATGATGTTTATTCATTACAGTACTTTCTAAAGTTATATATTTATACAATCCACATGTTTTCTGATATTAATTAATACATTTATAGAATATAAATTTTTTACAAACCAAATGTATATGACAATGTAAACAAATCGTAAAAACAATAGAAACATATAACACAAAGTATACAGACATTGATATTACATCATTATATTGAATATTATTCACTTTTATTATTAGTTCCACTAATCTACATAATCTTTTTAATAAAAGTTTCAGAGCTGTTCATCATCGACTACGTTAAAACAATTAATCACATTTTAAATTACAAAACGCAACAACAAAATATTCGCATTTACAAATAATTTTTAAAATTTTTAAGGAATTATGCTACAATAAATATGATATGATACCAAAAAGCAAACAAACGAAGAAATATATCGTATTTTATTTTCATTTTTTAACTGGCAAAAGAAGGCGAAATTCACTTGGAATTTCGTCTTCCCGGTAAGGTTTATCAGAAAAAAACACTCGGCGCAAACGGCAATTTGCATAGATAATGATGCGTTGAGCTTCAATGAAATTTGTCCCATATGCACGTTTTGTAAAGTCCATTAAATTGAACTGAACAGTGTTCCATCCAGGTTCCATTCTCAAAGGCACAGTGCAAATTTCTGGCTTTATTCTGCAGCAAGTTTGGAAATTATTCACACAAAATCTTCTTTGCACCCCAGTTGAGTCGAGAACATGTATTTCGAATGAAAAGTATTTTTCCATATTTCTAATTGTCAGAATTAAAAAGGGAAGCTTTATTGCCAGGACGTCTTCAGAAGAAATAGGGCATGATATGAATGTTTCACAAACAGTGTTTGACGACAATTCTATTACTTCTGATTTTATATCGCCATCTTCGAGTCTTTGAATTGTTCCCTTGGAAGCATGCTTATCCCAAATTTGCAATGGATTATTTCCAAGACTGAAAAGTAAAGATAAGTATCCACTTTGAAAAGTGTTCCGTAGCATATTCAGTGGTTTCAATATGTGATACTGTACATTTTGTAAACTTCAAGTATAATTCCTATTATCCTACATCAAAGTAGATAAACAGCCGTTTGTTTAGTATTTATAATTAATATAATTAATAAAATTTTAAATAAATTTTTTACTTATTAAATTTGACACTATCAGGTTTCGACAAAGTACTTTGAAGTAAACCATTTATTTTTATTTCTGAAAGTTAATTTAAATAAATTCTAGTATAATTGAGTGAATTTTTGGAAGTGTAAAATTTTTGCCGTAAATATGATCTTAAATTTTTTATCTCAATGTTATTATTCTTCTTTTATCTAATTTATTGTTATTTTCGTTATATTTAAAAGTATAGCATTTAATAATTTAAACGCTGACAGATAAAACTTTAAAAAGTCTAAGAAAAATAGAAAATACATAACAGCAATAATTTCAACATTAGTATCAACTTAACAAACCAAGAAAGTGGCAAACAGTTTACCTGCGTTTAGAAATTCTTGAAGTATAACTGTAACAGTGGCCAACAGAAATAAATAAGATAAATAAATATGTATTTTTTGTAATTTTACAGAATTTTTAAATAAATTTTTTGATTCAGTTGATTTTTATGCTGCTTTTAATTTCGTATTTGACAATCAATTAAAAAATAGAGTTATGTTTCTGAAAGTTTTTTTTTGAAATAGTACTTAAATCATAGCATTATTTTAAAAAATAGTATGTTTTAAAATCATAAAAAGTGTTTATGTTTTAAGAAATTGTTTATTATTGTCACTTTGTTGTAGTTTGTTGACTTCATATTAATATTAATACCTGTCTGTCATTCTGTTTTGATACTGTAATTTATAAAAGAAAGTCGTATGGGAAAAAGGTAGTTGCCCTGTGTGCGTGACGTATTTTTGAGGTATTTAGCACAGTGTTTTTCATTACTTATTTTGGTAAGCATGACATCAGCGTTTACGTTTGAAGCATAAGTGAACAGTCATTCGATGTAGGTCATTCGTTCTTGTTTTCGACTTATTTGCTGTTATTTAAACACTGACAGGTTTCTTTTTGTTTTTAAGTATTCAACACTGTATTACATGTTATTTTATATTTAATTGTTTTGTAATCCATATTATGAACTATAGCTTAATTATTTTTGATTTTCAATTATTTTATCTCTTCAGAACTTGTTTATCAACAATTCATTGTCGAGGAAATGCATTGCTTTTTCATTTTCACCGTCACAAAGACTGTTTATTTGATTAACACTAGATGATGATAATGCTTGAATAATAATTTTGCTGTTTCTGTCGTTTAGCAGCCATGAAGAAGTGGTTGTTTGCAATAATTATTCTGATTGTCACACTCAGTAGTCATATGACTGCCTTGAAGGTGAAGCCCACTAGTAGTCGTGGATCATGGTTTAAGGGCTCATCCCGAAATACTCCGAAGACAAAGCCAATGTCAACAAATTATGGTCATTATGTTGGCACACCCAAAATGAAGCCGAAAAGTGGAGGGTATAAGAGCATTATTTTATTTTGTTATTTGCTTTGAACGATGACAATTAGTATTATAATTTTGTAGCTTGAAAGGCATGATGACTGGTTCCACTGCGAAAAAAGTGGTAGCTGGACTTGCCGCAGCTTATATTGGATCCAAAGTTGCAAAAGGTATTGGACGAATGTTGATGTACAATGGTCATCCATATTACTTTGGTTCAGACTATTATCCTGGTTTAGTAAGTTGGTTTATTCAATTAATAAATGAATGAGATGAGTTAAAAATTCACTGAAAGTACAGATTAATTGCGCCATTGTACATTATTTTTTAAGAACGTTGATAACATTACGTATTGTATCTGCAGTATTCAAATGAAGCTTCTGTGAAAAGTTTGATAGTTGAGGAATTATCAAATATGCAGCAATGCAATTTTGTCGGTTCCAAAAATTGCATCATTCTTTCAGTCACGTCGTATAATACTTTAATATGAAATTTGAACACTTTTAGTCGTCATCATCTAAAATTCGTTGCGAGTACACGTTGAGTGGCGATGAGGCGAGTCAATTTTCTGGTGGTGGTGCCAACGTCACTCAAATAATATATGAGTAAGTATATTATTTTCTTGTCAGTTTTTTTAATTTTAGCTAATTGAAATTGCTTTGGAAGCATTAAATTACAAATGAAAAAGAAACATTAAATTAAGTGTTGACATTTTGAGAAATATGACCATTTAACCAAACCATGTCACATTTCTTGAATTTCTTGAAGTTAATCAAAAACTAGAGTTCATGTACTTTAATTTCTGTGCTGGCAGAATAATGAATGACTTTCTCTTGTAAATTCGAATTATTTTCCAATTTAAATAAATGTAGAATAAGTAATTTATTCGAACATGAATTCTACTCAACTATCGTTTCCAGTTGTTTAAAGATTGATATTGATAAGCAAAATTAAAATAGTGTAAATTTACTTTGAAAACTATTGATAAAATGTAACCGAGATCGTGAAAGATTATTTTAGGCATTGGTGTTGATTTTTCTAAGTGTATAATTTGAACTTTTTCTTTTTTTTGAAGATGTGATGCACGTACGCAACGTTGCTGTGGAATTGAATGCTGTAGTACGATGATGGGTGGTAGTAGTGGTGGTTATTCTGGTGGATCCAACAGCTGGTGGGGAATAGTGTAAGCTTTTGGATTACATTTAAATTTTATTACTTAATGAAATTGAAAAGTGATTTAATAAACATTTGTCTTTTTATAACTACGAAATGAATGTAATTTCATTGTTTACGTTTTGTTGTAAGCAGGATTATTAAAAGTATTCTTTAATTACAGTGATTAACGTTATTTTTCTTTGCCATTTTTTCATTTGAAATATGAAATGATGATGGAATTGCTTTACAAGTGATTCTCGTCCAAAGAAGAGTGTTTTTCAGGTTCATATGTTTTTGTTCGTCTTTTATGCTTTGATCAATCTACTTGCACATCATTGAACAACAAGTGAACTTCTTTTTCTGCATCCCAGGTTTACGGCCATGGTCAAGTAGTTTATTGACAAAAAATGCCAACTGACTTTGTTTTGCTACTTATTTGATTAATTAGAGACTTGCCAGTTGTTGCATATTGCTTAGATGCGAGTTCTGTGTGTGTTGTCTTTATGTACAGTAGCATTTTTAGTGAGAAAAGTGTTTTAGAAATAAAGATATTGTAAAATTTGCTAATGGAAAATTGAATTATGAAAATTTCTAATTTTTAAACTTGCCTTTGTTTGAAACATGAAGTTTTTTTTAAATATATTTCTTTTTATAGATTTGGTTTGATCTTTACATTGTTGTTTGTTGGGTGTATTGCATTTCTTGTTTACAAATCATCGAGGCGTTTTTTGGATTGCATTTGCCCGACAAATCACAGTCAAGAAGAGACGTATACACCGGTTGGTGTGAATCCGAACGTGCCTCCTGCCGCTCCATACGGCTCCGCACCATATGGCCAACCTCCTCCACCAGGATATCCAGCTTCTGATGGAATGCCGTCATCCGCCGGATATCCACCACAAGCGGCTACCTATAGCGCCTATCCACCTTATCCAAATCAGCCTCCACCTCCATATGGTTTTAAACCGTGATCATGATGCTGTGACGATTTCAAGCACTTTATCATATTATTACTATTTTTGTGAATCTACATCAGTAGTGATGAATATTATATTTGTTAATTTGTCTTTGTTCAACCATGTTCAGTATTTTTCTGTGTTGGTTTTTTTTATCAAATTGTCTACCAATGTTGCTTTAATAATTTTACAATGGCAAGCACTTTTTTAACAGTTTAGTCTAGTTTACGTTTGTGATGGTGTGCCTATGTCGTTCATTGAGCAGTATTAAAATTTTAAAAAATAAATCAGCATGCTAACATCAGAGTGATTACAAAGGACGAGAGCTCACGAATTTTTTAGTTATTTTTTTTGTTCCTTAATTGCTTCTTTTTTCTTTTTCAATGGTTTTAAATTTCTTGTTTTAATAAATGTTTGTAGACGTTGTTCAAAAGCATTCGATTGCGCTTCAACTGGACATAAAGCTAAACGCATTTACACGAAAATAAATTAACATAATAAACAGTTAAAAACATAACTACATGGGTGATACAAGAGTAAGAATAATAAGTAGATTTTTGTTAGATTAAAAAGGCTTCATCGACAAAATCCAGTAAGGTTTCCTCGTCCTCGTGATGGCAGGACTTGCACAGACGCTTGCACAACGTTTTACTGTACTGAAACAGCACATTGCATGGAAAATGAAATATCACCGCCAAATTCAGCAAAATAAGAAAAACGACAACGATCGGGATAATGAAGCCAAACGCAGATTTGCTAACTATTTCATAATTCTGATTGTCGGTACTGTTCTTCGCTTTGTATAGTTCCCAAACAAACCCAGAGGTGCTTTTCCTATGAAACATATTATTTTAAATTTATTAGAAGCAGATGAAAAAAAATATTCTTACGGAAACAACACAGAAAAAGCCATAAACAAACATATCGCTTTCGAGTCCATATGGCACGATTCACCAGTGCACCAGACGTGCGAAAAATAAATGTTCAGTAAATATGAAGCTTTTAACTGCGTTGCAATTTAAACCAAAGCTTAGTTTAAAATTTCAGCACATCAAATATTTTTTTAAATTAATAATAATCAAGTTCAATAATTTCGTAATTAGTCTTCTTTTCCATTGTCCCAGTTTATATTTATTTATTTATTTTTAAAAAATAAGTTTCATTTTTTATTAATTGAAATTTTCTGTCGTTTAATTAGCAGAATTTTCAATCAGATATAACAATCAGACAAAAATAACAATAACAAGGCAAATCTAGACAACAAATCAACCTTGCAACTATTCACATTAACATTTTTAGCAGTTTGGCAACGGATCATCGTATAATTGTAAAATTTTGTCAACGCTCTGTCGGAATATCACTTTTGCATGTTCAGCTACGAGCAATTTTTCATCCAGCGTTGCGATTCCCGTTTAAGCCGCCCTCACGCGTGATTAGTGAGAAAGTCAATCTCGCCTCTGCCAGCCTAAGTGCCAATTTCCATTACTGCTGAAGCCAGATTCCATGTTGACCGAACTCGTACAGAAAATCGAATAGGCGATCAGCGGTATTCATCATGTATGCCTAATTCTGGTTTCGTTGTAGTTTTTCACAGGATACTTGCAATAATAGTTCCTTATTCAACAAAACACCGTCGATTCTCAGCCGGCCAACGTGACTAAAATCATAACCGTATTTTCACCGTCTTGTCTGTGTGGCATAGATCCCAGTCGAAAAGACACTTTTTACATTGATACCGATTAAAGCCTTTCATTACGAACAAACTGAAATGTTGCAAATAAAAAACTCTTCTCACAACGGTCTATGATTATAAAATTAACTGCTAATTGCTGACTGTCAACAGTAACGTGCATACTGTATCACTGAATATTACGACTATTCAGAATAAGCACTTGTCACAGATAGAGCCGATATTGACCGCTTCTTTTCATCAATTTTATTATTTCATGTTTATCTTAAGTTGAATAATCTAAAGAGTCGAATTTGAGTTGAAATAAATAGTTGAAAATGTTTGTTTTGAATAACAAATGGAAAACAGTAACTTTGGGTTAAAGGTCTTTTCAATAGCATTTTACAAATTAGATTAATTTTTTCTAGATAATAATGAAATTCTATTTAATTTTAATCAAAATAAATATTTTTTTATACTTTATTGAATTCTGTCATCAACCCCTCCCACAGTAAGCATGACGCGGAAAGTTTATTCTCAAGCATTAAAATATTGGTATATGTCTATTAGTTTAGAGTAATTTATTTAGAAAATGTTTTTAACAAACATATTCTACAATTTAGCATTTTTGACAGATACTTAAAATTTCATTAATACAGTATGTCATAAAGTGAGCTGCGTTAAACTTGTGGATTAAAAAATATGAATAAACTTGAATATTGCATGAATTAAATTTTAATTAAATTATTAAAAATTTTCGAAAGCAATAGCTCACTTTTTACCAAAATCACAACGAACAGCTTTATTGATGTTTAGGTTGGCAATATCGATTGGTTTCTGTGGTGAATGACTTACCGTATTCTTCGCAAGCAGAGTAATTGTGTATCATCGTGTTGTTGGTATTGTTTTAGCATATCCTAAAAATGGCAGACAACGATACAACTGTGCGAACCCAGGAATATGAAGAAAACACAACGACAACTTACAATTATCAGAGCGCTCCAGTTCATTACATATCAGACAAGACGCAGGCGGCGGCGACAAACGACGAGGCGCTGAACAGTCAGAATCAACCCGGCGCCACTGCGTTTCAGTATGATAATTTATCAAATGCGGTTCTTGACATCAAAGAAAGCGAAACAGCCACTGAGTTGAGAAGTGAACTTGAACGACTGGGAACCGACTTTCCGCAGATACGTCAGACGATTACCCGAGGTAGGATGTCGATGCATGCGTTTCGAAATTGTCGTTTATCAGTTTGTCTTAAGAAATATTAAACTTTTTATAATTAGGTTTTCTTCAAGAGATGCTGTCTTTTTTTTATAATAGATATTTTTTAAAACTTCTGTAAGTTTTTGAATCTAGCCGTTCATGATCGTTGATATAATTGCAGGGCGTAAAAAATCATCTCTATTTTACATTGATAATTGATTTCTTTAAAATTTGTTTAGTTTCCACACGCTTTTCGTTTATATAAATTTATGGTTTCGCGTTAATTTTTTAACTTGTCTTATCTTGGTTTTATTGACGTTTTTGTTATCAGTAATGTGATTACCGTGGGTTCAGTTGATGGAACAGTTAATAATAGCAGAATGAAAAAGGAATTGCTTATCAAGCAGATGATATGCGTGTGATGAAAGGGTTGCGGCTATGACGCTGACGAAAGGTCACTAAGATAAACAATCGAGAAACGTAGTTCAATAGACTTTCAACAATGAGCTGACGTGTTAGATTTATTTTAATTGAAATGTTCAGTTTCAGGTTGATTCTTTTTCTTTTTTTACTGTAATTTTATTCATTTACTTATGAAGATTTTATTCTATTTTATATAATAGCATTTTATTCTTCGTCGGACGCAATCTAGGTTGCTAGGTTACTGTACGTCAGTTTTTTGTTTGTAATAGATATGCAAGTTTGATAGTTAAGATGGGTTGTAATATGTTATAATTCGAATTTACGTAGAATTTATTTCAAATTGCATTTCATTTTTGTTTTGTATTTGATAAATATTTTTTTCTTAATTTAGAAATAGAAAGATTGGAATCTGGTGGCGAGCCGGAATACCTTGAATTGGACAACACGCACAATATCAGACTTGTTCGGCGTGTTTTGATTCCAGTACACAAATGTCCAAAAGTGAGGAAAGCTGAATATCCATAATTTATGTAAAGATAGTTGAATATTTTTTCTAGTTCAATTTTGTTGGCAAATTGCTTGGACCTGGAGGCAAGACTTTGCAGACTTTGATTCAGTTGACGAAATGCCGTATTTATGTTCTTGGCCGTGGCTCTTCCCGCGATAAGTCTAGAGTACGCATTTTTTGCTTTTATGTTTTACAACATAGAAATATAAATTGAATAATTATTTTTAGGAAGAAGAATTGTTGGCGACAGGCGATCCGAAGTTCACCCACTTAAAAGATCCGTTGCACGTTCGTATTGAAGTGATAGCTCCACCGTACATCGCTTTTCAACGTTTGGCTTGCGCTTTATCTGAACTTACATATTATTTACAACCAGTAGATTGCTGATTTTGCTATTGTAGATGATTCATTTGTCGTATTATTTATTTTTTTTAGGTCAAGGATGAAATAGTGTTGCAACAGATGGCTGAGTTGGGATACAGTGATATGCGAAGTGGCATGGGACGCGGACGAGCTGGTAGTTCTGCAATCACTGCAGCTCGTGGGCGCATGGGTCCAATGAACAGGTATTATAATATGTATTTGTATGTTTGGAAATTGTTAATGTTTATTAATTTTTAAAGACGAGCAATGCCACGTGGACGGATGGGCGCACCAATGACGATGCCTCCGCATATGTCTGGCCCATTGACACCGGGACAGCATTATACAGCTTATTCTGTAAGTTTGAGATTTTAATTTTCTCATTGGAATAAACTTTGCTTTTTTCTGTATTTTGAAAATAAACTTATTTTTCTTCAGGGCTATGATTACAGCAGTTACTCTGCTGCTACTACGCCAGGAATGGAGTGAGTTTTGAGAGCGCCCTATTCCGTGTAGAGTCATGTCACTTGATTGTATTTATTGACTTTAGGTCATCTGCTACTGCAGGGGGTTATACAATGACACCTACAGCTACGTCAACAACTGTGCCTCCAACATCAGTTTCTGGAACGACTACAGGCACAGAAAGTTATACAACGGAATATGGCTATGGTTATGGTTATCAGAGTGGTAAATTAATTTTTTTACTTTTTTTTCATAAATGTGAACTTTGAATTTTTCTCTTTACATTTTGCAGCACCTCAGTACGAGACACCAACACAAGGAGGAAGTGTAGGAAGAGGCACACACCCTATGCGGAGCCGTGGTGCTCGAGTGATGCCCTATTGAAATTATGAGGTTAGTTTCATTGGCAAGCTGCTTTTTAATCGTGGATAAAACCGTGTTTTTCCATGACAGTTTTGATTTTAATTAGATTTGGCAAAGCATTAAAGTTTTATTAATGTGTCTTCTAGGTATCCATGGAGTATTCGTTTATTTGAACAATTGAATACATTAATTTAATCGCCAGCTTAATCTTCTTATGTAAAAGAATTTTTCGACAATGAATTTAACTTGGTACGAATACCGCCGCGTGATATCAGTTTCCTATTTTTGTTTGGTTTATCGTAGTTGTATTTTCGATGGACGTCGCTGCTCACCGAGTTATCTTGCTAGGTAGCAGTTGTACTGTTGGTTTCGAAAATTATCCGTTTTCACTGTGTTTTGTCACTCTTACAGAATCTATTTATTTATTTATAGCAAATATTATCATTATCATCATTATCATCATTATTGAAATTTTTCTTATTATCTTAAAAAAGTAACTAATATTAAGAAGATGATTTTCATCAAAAAAAACAATATAGTAGATATATCGGTCCATAATAAAGCCAGCGGTAATGTGTGGTATGTAGTGTGAAAAGACATGCTTTGCTTTAATTGTTGCGTTTCCTATTCGTTTGTTGTTCACGTCCGCAAGGCATGTTTCATTAAATATTTTCTTAATTGCTTTTAAAATGGAAAGTATACTCTTTTGTTTGCCATGTGTGTTCCGTTTCTCTCTGCTTGTAGTAACGCAATAAAAATTAATAGTAATGTTGCATTGGAATGTAAAATTCCACTCGGCAGTTTCTTAAAGCAGACTTGTCCATCGAACTTAACAATGCACTAAAAAAATTTTAAAGTTGCAATTTTTGAGTAGTTGTGTGGTTTTTGTTTATTTGAAAAATTATTAAATTTCATTTTCTTAAATTCAAACTATATAATAATAATATACGTTTGTACGTTGAATAATTGTACTTGTATTATTTCTGTTTTGAATGCGAAAAAAAGAATTGTATGCCAATTTATGCGTTGCAGGTTAGTGAACGGAAGTGCTTTGTCAAGAAATGTCGAAGAAAGTTTTTTCTTTTGTAAATTAAATTTGTATGTATCATCATTCTGCGATCGTGTATGTGTGTGTGTGAAACATTCATTTCTTTTTTTTTGTAATAATTTTTATAAAACGTTCTTTAATAATAATGTTTATATATTTATATACATTTTTTTTGTTTTGCACATTCTTTGTTTCTGTGTTCTGTGAATGTGGTAGTTGAGAAATAACATGATAATAATAATAAATGAATAATAAAAGGGAAACGGAATAATAGCTCTCACTGTATAGCAACTTTTGACAGATAGCAGTTGAATAACAGTTATTGTGTAAGAAAATTAAAAAGTGAATTTTAAATCATATAAAGTGATTGTATTATTTTTGATCTGGTCAGAGAATTGGGTGCTAAGGGAAGAAAAATGATGATGAAGAAAACTCTGACTCCGCATTCTTTATTATCATGAGAGTTTGCTTCTGTTGCGCACTGTTTTGTTGATATCGGTGACAGGAGGTGATGAGTTGTTCTGAAAAGAAAGAAAGAATTAAAAAAATAATGCAAATTGTGTTGTATTAATTATCATTTTGAATGCAGACTATGTTTGTCTGCTCGTGTATGTTTTCTGTGTTTTTTACATTCTATTTCTCTGTGTGTTGTGTATGTGTGTGTTTGTTGTGTGCGTGTGGGCGTTGTGTTTCTATGATGAAAAGAAAATTGGAAAATATTTTTTTCAAAGCAATTAATTGATCATAATATAATAACCAACAAGGATTTTGTTAACTTGATAAGATGTGTAACAATGAAATTATGCAGTGGCGCAGTCAAATTGTATAATTATTATCATTATAAATGGTGGCATTATGTGGAAGTTGATAAAGATCTTCATTAACAGGAGTGTAACATTGAGACGTGCAATTTTTAAATTTAAATATTTTCTTTAATAATCATGGTCGTCTATTACAGAAGGTTAATATTTTTAAAATGAAAAAAAATTAATCGATTAATTGTGAATGGAACAGAGAAAATATGTATACCATTGGACGATGGATAAACTAAAATGTATAATGTCATGACGCTCGGCTGCGGCTTTTAAAGAAGTTAATGATAATGGTTATGATATTTATGCGTGGGTCCTCTAACTGCGGTTATTTGATGGAGTTACTTTGAAGGCACGGCACATCGTCGTCACTGTGTTCGAGAAGAGAGAAGTCTTTGGACCGTGTCTTTGGAGCACGCACGGAGAGAAAAGTGGGAAGACGGTTGGCGAAATGATGGTGGTCGGCACGTTAGCAGATGATTGGCTGGATGGCTGGCTGGTCGGATTGGCCGAACATGATGATCAACGACCAATGAACGGTTGAAAGAGACGGTAATGAAAACGCTGATGCAGTTTCAATTGCTTATGCTCTCTGTTGTTCACTTTGAGAATTTTACAAAAAGCCGCATCATTTTATTTCATATTCATTTTCATTCTATTACTTTATGTTCTGTTGCGTTACGTTGCTGCTCGATGCATTGTTGTCAGCTTTGAAGAAGTTAATTCACTTGCAGCTTTTTTTCCTTTCTCCTGTTATGCAAATTGGTTTTTCTTTTATTTTCCTACGTATTGTCTGTCTCCACTGTTTGTCAAGTTCACGTGTTTCTTCATTTTTTATTGTTGCTCGTTGTTTGTTTATTTTCAAATTTTAATTTTTTCTTTATGTTTTTTTTAATTTGAATTTCACTTCAACTTGATCGCGTCATCGATGCAGGTGAGTGGTAAGCGTTGTTCTTTTTTATTTCTAGGCTTTTAGATGAAATAGGTTTTATTATTATTGTTATTCTATTTTATTATATGTTTAAACTTTCTAGTGTGCAAGACTGTTTGTCCAACCGGCGCGATTGTTCTTTTAATTTTGTTTAATTCTTGAACGTCATCAAAAATTACAGAAGGATTTACGTGCCTTTGGAAACGCAGCTGTGTGAAAATTTGCATAAGAATCAGCGACTGCGTTTGTTGCACGGAGCTGCTGTTTGAACAAAACAAAAACAATGAAAATGTGTTTTTTTAATATTTTACACTCGATTGTCATCAATTGCATCGATTCGTCATGTTTTTATCGTTTGCCTATTTTGTTGTTGCTTTTGTTCAAGTTTTATACTGTATGCCGTTGAATACAATAAAGTTCCAAGGCAAGCAAGCGCACATACGCGTACACTTTTGTCTGATAATGTCTTTTTTCCCTGACAACGTGAAACGTCAACTCTTTGTTGTATTTATTGTTGTTGTTGTTGTTGTTGTTTGTTTGTTTGTTTGTTTTTGCATAATTTTGAATATTTTATTTTGTGGACAAAGAAAGAAAAGAGAAAAAAATGTTCAGTCAGCGCTGCTTTGTCTCGTCTTTTGTTCGTTTGTCACGTCATTACGCATCAGCAGCCGGTCAGAATTGTAATTAATTTTATTCTGTTCAATTCAGTATATTTGATCAATTTAACGGATGATTTTCTTTTATTGTTTTTCAAAATCGAACAGTGCCTGTTATGGTCGACGGCATTCGAACACCGTTTGTTCAATCTTCCACGTTGTACAAGAGCTTGCTTAGTTACGAACTACAGAAATACGCATTCTTGTAAGTACGCGCTTGTTGTACGATATTTCAGCTGTGGATATTTATTTCTGAATTCTACTCGTCCACTGGTCAATTGACCACCACGACGTGTTGCTGCTGCTCTGAAAATGTGACAGTTTCTTTTTCAGAGGTCTGCTTCGCAGATTGAAGATTATGCCCAGTACTGTTCAGTACGTTGTATCTGGTACTGTGATACAAGAGGCTCGAACAACGAACGTCTCAAGAGAGGTTTTTTTTTGAGCTTTGATATTAAAACCAAAACATAATTGTTGCCTGTTTTAAATTCTGAACACCAACAGGCTGCACTGCACGCCGGTATTCCGAATACTGTTCCCGCGCACACGGTCACCATGGCCTGCATCTCGTCCAATCAGGCTATAACTAGCTGTAAGTCGGTTTCGAAAACGATCACAGTTACATCGTGCTTTGGACGTGTTGATTTGTTGTTTTCACTGCTTTTTTCATCTCAGGCTTGGAGTCGGTTCGTTCAGGAGTTTGTGAAGTTGCATTAGCCGGAGGTGTGGAATCGATGAGCGATGTGCCGATTCGCCTGGGTCGTCAGCTGCGATGCGGGATGTTGGACTTGAGTCGCGCGAAATCGATGTCGAAGCGGTTGAAGATTCTTTCTGGCTTGCTGAATCCTGCCAACTGGAACATTGAAGTAAGTGGGCGTTGGTTATTATTCTTATTTGTTTGTTTTATATTTGTCGACATCATCATGCTTGCAGTTTCCATCCGTTTCTGAATTTTCGTCCAGCGAAACAATGGGACATTCAGGTGATCGTTTGGCCTCTTCTTTCAAAGTTTCTAGAAGAGAACAAGTGCTGTGTTAATTGTGAATTCGAATTTTGTTTTTTTCTTTTTGAATAAATTGCTCTGTTTGTTTTGTTCTCAGGACGAGTACGCACTGCGAAGTCACATGCTGGCCAAGAAGGCGTTTGACGAGGGGAAGATGGTGGATATCATCCCAATTGTATTGCCAAGTAAATTTCTATTTTTGCTTTGATAAAGTTCTGATTAAATGAAAAAGAGTTTATTTATTTATTTGTTTGTGTTTAGACACGGAAAAATTGATTGATCACGACAACGGTATTCGAGTTTCAACTTTGGAAAAACTTTCATCATTGAAGCCAGTATTTCGCAAGCATGTCGGTACCATTACCGCTGGAAATTCTTCATTTTTGGTTTGTTATTTATCCTACCATTATTGTTAGCCGTGGGAACTTGCACAATCAGAACTGTTTGATTTCAGAGTGATGGGGCGTCGGCTTGTTTGATAACTTCTGAAGCCAAGGCGAAATTGTTGGGCTTGAAACCGAAAGTTTACCTGCGCGATTATGTCTACGTGGCACAGGATCCGAAAGATCAGCTTCTGTTGGGGTGTGGTGAATTTTGTTGCCGAGCAACAGCAACTCCTTGTTGCGATGTTACTGTTTTTTTGTTTTGTTCAGACCTGCGTACGCGGTTCCAAAATTGTTGGGCAAAGTAAAACTGAAAATTAGCGACATTGATGTTTTCGAAATGCACGAAGCATTTGCCGTAAGGCTTATTATTATTATTATTAGTATTATTATTTGATTCAATTTTGATTTTGTGTTCTTTTCAAGGGGCAAATTCTTGCTAATTTGAAAGCGTTGGATTCAGATTTGTTCGCCGAAAAATTCCTTGGCAAGTCGAGCAAGGTAAGCTGGTGCTGTTGAACGCAAAATTGAGCGATCATGTCAGTCTCATGTTGTGTGCTCAACTTTGAAGGTCGGCGCGATTCCTTTGGAAAAGCTGAATACTTGGGGAGGTTCGTTGTCCATTGGTCATCCGTTCGGGGCAACTGGTATCCGTTTGGTCACTCACGCAGCGAATCGCCTGATCGACACAGGCGGCAAGTATGCACTCGTATCGGCCTGTGCATCCGGCGGTCTTGGCCACGCGATGCTCCTCGAGCGTTACCCTTGAGCATGCTCAGACTCAGACTCGTACGTAATGCATGCATTTTTGCACTGCTAGTCTGCATCGTACCTGTTTTGCTGGCGTTTGGTTATTGATTAAAAAAAATACAAATTTCACAACTCTTTTATTCTGCGACAACAGTATTCATCCATTTGATAGAATTGATGGATGATTTTTTCCCACCCAAATACAATCGAAGCATGTCAGTGTTTTATTATTGGAGTTCCTTTTTTTCTCTCTTTGATTTTTTTTCTTTTCCCATTCGATCATGAAAATAAATTATAAAATATTGTGAAACATTATTATTCAGCAGTATATAGTTTGTTTAAATCAAACCCTAACAAACATATTCAGAGGATATGATGACAGTTTGTAAAACTTCTCTCTGTAAAAGGAATCTATCCAACAAATTAGTTTATGATGCAGTTAGCAAATGTAATTCAATTTTAAGCTTTCTTTCATTTGACGAAGTCGTTCTTCTATAGTTTATGAATTAACGCAATTCTGTTGTCTGCATGTTGAAATTAAATGGTCATATTTGCTCGCATGATTTTATAAATTTTCCCATGCAACTTGCGTATATTCTGAAAAGCAGTACAGTGTTCATTTGCGACAGAGGACGATTGTGTGAAAAAAATTGAAATAAATTTGAATATATATATATATATATATATATATGCTTAGATTCTAGACTCTAGATGTAAAAGAATCAACTGATCCACTCGTTTTTCTGCAGATACAGAGCTGCAAATACAATTGCAAGAAAAATGGCAATGCGAAAGAAAAGATGCCAAATAAAAAAAATGACTGTACTTTTTTGAATAATGCTTAATTGAATTAGTAGTTCTAATTATATTCTTTAAAATATCTACTAGACGGCAATAACCATTGGTGTATTATTAAGAAACTTTTAAACTTGAAAAGTTTAAATTTATTTTAAAGAACAATTGTTTAAATTTAAAACACTAAATACAGGAGTGAATTCAGTTTTCATTTCATACATCGAGATTGTTGTGTTGTGAGCAGACCTGTAAGCATGTCTGAAATCGAAGTTTCCTCTCTTCGCTCCTCTGCTTATTATGAGGATCCTAATTCGATGCTGTGGTTCATCTTGATTCGAGATAACCAAGTATCTCTTCCACTTCTCAGTGCAGGTAATCATTAATGCAGTAATGAACTTTCTTTGAATAAAGAAATACATACTGACCGTATACCACTTTTAGGGGAAAACGAGGCATTATGGAACGGCCCGTACGTTCCACTGGTTGAAAGAAAATCCCGCCTTATGGGTGCAGCATCATGTGATGCGGGCTTAAATATCACCGATGTGATTTGCGAGCCGAGCTTCAAGTGTGTTGCTGCAGCTATTAACTTCATTGAAGGTAACATTATGCAAATACAAATGATCATCATGTATATGATAATTTGCTGATTTTTTTACAAGGGTACGAAGGTGGAGTCAAAAATGGATGGAGAACTTTGAATATCAAAATTGAAGGAGGTTTGAGTGAATTAGGCGAAGATGATTACTTGCGCAACCAACTTCGATCATACGTTGTTCAGCGTGGACATCGTATTGATGAAACCTACAAGTATGAATTGAATTTTTACAGATGAACTTTACAGCCCAATTTTAGATAATTTTCGAGTATATCCTTTCTATGCTTAGATTAAGATGAAAATTTTTATCTTTTCTCGTAGATATTCAAAATAATCTTAATAAAGTGATATAGAGTCTATACTTTTAAAAAATGTGAAAAGTTTGTAAATTTGTTTTTCAGAAGTTCACTGAAGCTTCAAGAAAACTGCAGTGGTGAAAGAAGCGCTGCATTTGATGACCGCCTGCACAATGCGTTGGATTCGATAAGAAAAATTTGTTTGCGTTCAGCGGAAAGAAGAGTCGTTGTATTTGCAGACAGAGATATAGAAAAGGAACTTAAATTGAAAATTGCTGACCCACCGTTGCAGTTTGGATTATTTGTTATTGGAGGCACGAAAGACGCATTGGCGGCTTTCCCGAAGCAGAAATGAAATATGCAAATTATGTGATCCAATTAACCTAATTTTAACCTATAAACTAATTTGATCATCTTATATTAACATTTATTATATATTATTTATTATTATTACTGTTCATATATTTTCAATTTTATTATGAATTATTATAAAATTATAATAATAAAAATAAATTAAAAAAAAATTTTTTTTGATGTACATGAGAATTGAATTTTACCTGTTACTATACCTATCATTTGACTTATGATTGTGGTAACGTGATTTTTACTTTGCGGGCGCGGCTATTCCAAATGAACTCAACTTTTTTTTGATATTGTGTTTTTCAATCTCCTCAATGTCGCAGCAGCTTATACTGTCATCGTGTTAGGTAAGCTTCCGTTGCTATTTTTGTTTTTTGTTTGTTAGATTTTTCAATATTTGCTTGCATTCATTGTGTTGTGCTGCTGGTTCACTTTTTCTGCTTTGTTCGTCTACCATTTGATAATGTTGTTTATTAGCGATTTATTTCATCGATGAACGTGTTGGTTTGCTCTTCTTTTTGTTCTTTTTGTACTTTTCTACACTAGTGATTCTTTGCTCTGTTTGTATTGATACTTGAACTTTGAATGAGGCTGTTCATTTCTGCTCAATACTTAGTCGTCAGTGCTGTTGGCTAGTAAATTATTTAAAGATGTTATTGCAAGCATTGATTTTTTGTTGTCTGTACTGTTTATAGACTTTAACACTGTTCTGTAGTAGAGATTTTTCTTTTGGTTGTTTTCACTGACAGTTTCAAACGCAGCTGCCCATTTCTCTCTCTCTAATACTTCTTATGGGTTATTAATATTGCAACTTTTAATCTGGATAAAAAAAAGTAGATATTCACTAATCTTTTTTTCTTTAATTATCGCTTTGTTATAATTGTAAACATCTTCCCTAGCTACGGCTAGTTGCTGTAATTCATACAGTTTTGTATGACGTGTTTTCTTACGGTAGTTTTAATATATGCAAGTTTGAATAATTTTAGTTTCCAATATGACTCACTGTGTTTATCAGTTTGCATAAATATTCAGAAACTAGAATCATATTTTTTTATTTGGCTTATTAATTTAATAATATTGGACTGTTTTTTAGTAGCTGCCAAAACCAAAAAAGTACTTTGTTATTTTAACCCTACTAGTTTTAAAACAAAATTTGTTAAAGTGAAAATTTGATCGGACTTTGAACTGTAGTGTATTTTTTGTTAACAGGACGGGTGTCATATGAAATTCTTATTACACTGATGATTTATTTAACTTTTATTGTATCCTATTAAATATCATATATAAACTATTTTAAATAGAGTGATTTGTTTTGCGATGTCTTGTTCTAAAGTACTAAATACCATTTCAATGAAAAAAAAAAGCTGAAAATCGCTTTTCATCGACGTAAAAATTAAATATACTATCGTTATATCCGCATGTGATTTATCAGGGCATGCAGTATCAATATTTATCATTCTGCAACTGTAATATTGTTACAACAATTACAAGAACTTTCAAGTGAGAACTATTTAAATATGGGAAATCTAGAGTACATCGACCGGGTTTAGAAATTTCTAGTGTAGGTTGTAAAATTGCATCCCGAGTTGTTCATAGTTCTTGAACAAAATGGAAAATTGCGCGCAGATGATCCCCCGGGAGAGCCAAGATGTGGATATCCCACAGAAGCAGAGAAAAGACCAGCAGGATTGTTTGTAAGAGGCGTTGCCATCAGATTCATGGGTCGTGGATAACTTGACCATCCATTGATTCCTGGAGGTTGTTGCATAGTAAATTCATTTGTTAGTCTAACAGCTGCCGAATGGGCGAACATTTCTGTCGCTGAAGAGCCTGTCTGTGATTGTATTGCTTGTGCGATACCTGGAATGCATTTACAACAATTTACGCTATCAAAATAGAAAATCTAAATAAAAAACATTAAACATATTACTGTACAACTGTGTTTACAGTACGAGAAATGAAATAAGGTAATTAATTGGTACAGGTCTGACGTTCTAACAGATATTAATTTGATGAAAAGTTGAAAAGAGATATTTAAAGAAAATTATTATTATTATTACTTTTGTTGTTGTTGTTGTTATTTTTCATAAAATGATATATGAAACTGTTGTTTTGACGATTAACTAATTGAAGTGTCATGTTCAGCTTAGCGAATGCATTTTACCTTGAAAATCAAATTTATACGCATAACGTTTTCCATGTACTTTTGTGATGATGTTTTTGTCATAATAGTAGCGTAACGCTCTGCTCAGTTTGTCATAATTCATGTTCGGTTTGCATTTTCTTTCACCCCATCTTCGAGAAACTTCATCTGGATCAACTAGTTTAAATTCACCATTAGTGCCTTCCCATGTGATGCATTCCATATTGCGTCCATCGGACAGAAGCTCTAGTAGAAATTGCCATAACTGAATTTGTCCGTTTCCTAATAAATTCAACAGAAATATAGAATTATTCAAAATAATCATAAAATTAAATATGATTACATTCAAAGAAGAAAAAAATTTTATTTTCTCACTTACTTTCGTGCTCACTAAATTTTTGTTCATAATCTCTCGTAATGCATTAAGAAAAATTTCATAAATTCCTATCAGAAAGTTATATTTCAAATTTTACATTATTCGAATCTGATCCAGGTCAATCAACGAGTGTTGTGTTTTGTAAGCACTTAATGTTTTGCTAATAGTTTATTCGAAGCGTAAAATATGGAAAGCTTTTTCATGTCTGTATTTTCGTATCAACAATAAATATATATCAATTAAATAATATATGAGAGTTAAGGAAATGCTTTTCACTCTCTAATGTTTTCATCGAAGGAAATGCTGTATTCATCTAATGAAACCGATGGTATCATATGCTCAGAAGATGCTGAATTATTGCATTAGATAATTATAGCATGGATATTTAGTCTTTTTATTGTAATGAGGGTGTGATGTTTCTTCCTTGTAGAAGCTTGTGAAGATGATTGTTTTCATTAATAGTGCATCATTTTAATGAGATTGAAAAATGATCAAGAAAGCTGACAGCTGTAACTGGTGAAACTTACGATCTGTTATTAACATTAATTGATGATGAAATACTTTATTTAATAATTGCTTTTACTAATCAGTTTGAAATTCTTCTCTTCGAAATCAGACATTAAAACAAAGTCCTAATGAAGTAGCTGCATCTGAAAAACAACAACATCAAATTTTGTACTGTAAAAAGAAGCTAATATTTTCCGTACGATGAAGAGATGTTCAGCAATAAGCATCATATTCTATCCTTGACAAAAATTTGTCGGCAATTAAGTAGGCGACGGCCTTCTTGCACTTGTGATTCACTGATGTTTGGTTGAGTTCAGTTTCCTTTGTTGGAGTATCTTTAAAGTCCTTAACCCCGACACTGAACAAATTTCAGTCACTTCACACATTCAAAACTGGACCGCTAATTAGATGAGTGAATCAAGAATGGGACTATGTTAGCACGGCTAACGAAGCCCAAAAGAGGGGCGTTGATTGCCGCCACCGGACCATGCTTGTTACGCTCTTTTTCTGAAATTGGGCAAATTGCTGTTTTCGCTATTCTGACGACGTTAGCGGCCCTCTAGTTGCGTAATTGAACAAAACAGAGTTGATTGAAGTGGCCCTTTGCCCACCACAGTGCTATCGACGTGATCAGATTTGGCAAAGCAATCTTTATCATTTTATTCTTCTTTGCTTTACTTTTTTTTATTTTGCTTACGCAAATTCCATAACAAAGAGTAATTTTTTTGCTTTTGCTAATTTTGTTTTCTTTGAATTTATTCAATTGTCAGAAAGCAATTTTCAAAAGGTAAAATTAAACACGCAAGCTGGTTTAAATTGAATCCAAAGTAATTCCTATCTGAGAAAACATCATATGGAAATTTTGCAAGCATACATACATACATACACTGGGTATTTTGGCGTGTTTTGGTAAATTCCGATTCTTAGTTCTGGTCTGTCAGATCTGCTCATTAGAATGGGATCACTATATTAGGATCAATTAGTGTATTGACGCTTTGAAAATTATAGGCACTCAGTGGAAGCAGAAAGCCTATTTAGATAATTTCATCGACTCAAAGCAGAATTCTAGAAACAATAGCAAAACGACTGTAATTTACGCTGTAGCTATGCAAGCGGCTCTACTTTTGTAGTTCTTCATTTTTGACAAGAAAATATTTAGGATTTTAGGACGAAGGATATTTAAAAAACAACATAATTTTATAATTCAAAACAGTAAATCCAAAAAATTACTTCTTGTATGCAAGTTGAAACAAGTTGGCTTTTACAATTGTATAATCTTAAGTAAGCTCGAGTAATTTGTTAAATCCACTTTGAAGGAAAAAATATCTAAATCAACCCATGTAACTTCAGGTATATGAAAACATGAAAATAGAAACTGCTCTGTGAGATAATGCTATTTCTAATGGTCATTCGTCTAATTTTTTTTGATAAATTTATCCTACGCCTTTCTTTGCTGCAAATGTGAAGCTTTTCAAGTAGTTATTTGAAGTATTCATTAATATATTATTCTCTTTGATAATTACAATGAACCATATTATTTTTACGTCTTGGGTATTTAGATGAAAAATCTTATACTTGGAATACTGTCATTTGTAACTATTCCTTTCTGAACAAAGTTGCATCATTTTTCATCATTAAAAAAGCATTTGACAAGAACTGGGATGTTGTATAAATAGCAGATATTAGTAAGCCATTTGTAATGCCTGTAAAAATGTGAATGATGAATATTATTAAGCAAAAGTAGCTTCATCTATGCAATTTCAGGAATGGGTTATGATAGCATTGCACTTTTCGAAGCATTCATGTAAATTTATTTCAAAGCAAAAAGTGTGCATATCTGCATCTGGATGAGCGTAAATTTATTGAGAAGAATTTGTGTTGCATTTCATTTGCAGCGAAATGATTAACCGAAACAAACTTTCTATTATTTATAAATATAAATAAATTAATTAACATATCAAAAATTCATTACAAATGATGGATGATCTTGAGAATGGCAAATATTTTAGAGTGAATTAGTTAAATATGAACTATGTAGCGTTAGCTGCTGTATAACAATGAAAGAGAATGCCTGTAATTTCCATTGATCAAAGGTTATTTGACTTATATTTTACAAATTGAATAGTCCCGTTTTGAAAACTTATCAGTATGCTTTATTAATATTTGCAAACTTGAAAGTTTTATGATTTAACACGCACGTAAGGAGTTCTTCTTCAATGACGTGATTTTTATTTCTTCAGATGCAGCTTCAGTTGGAAGAATATTTAATATCTTGTTTCAAAGAACTATTGTGATATTTAGTTTTTTGTGAGTTAGCTTTACTAAAATAGCGTATGTGAAAAATGAATCTGAAAGTGTAAGCGTGAATATTGTAAGTGTGCTTATTGAATCTTATTTGTTGTCTTAGTTTGGCATTTAACTTTCAAATTTACGTATGTTTATAAATGAAAACGTCTGCAACGATTATAAAAATTCTTTTTCATCCATTTACCTGAATGCCCGACGTTCATGCTATGTCGTGTGCTCAGATGTAATGTTGGACATGGAAAACAGGGTCTTGATACATGATTGAAACCAGCTGATGGAGTTGCTGATTGTACTAACATGGCCGGTGTATGTGAAACGGTTGATGTTCCAGTCACGCCCAAATCCGGTGAAGACATTTTCCATCCTAGTCTTGTTGCTAACGATCCTAAATCTCCGGGATCGTAGAAGTTAGACCGAAACTCTGTAAAAGCACTGTCAAGTGAAAATGATTGTGCTGGCTCTCCTTTCACCGCTGTGTCCATGGCTTCTGCTGCAATTAAGCCTGAAACACACACACACACACACACACACATACACATATATATATTAAGTTCACAATAAGATATATGATCTCGTTAGTGTAAGATAAAGTGTATTTCTTTCAGCAAATGCTGTTACTTACTACTAGATACGAACTTCTGGCCAACGTTGCTTTCAGATTTTGTATAAGGTAATGTGTCAAAATGACTTTGGTGCAAAGCCGCTTTGTTCCCATTCATGCGGACCGCTTAAACCGGACTCGACGTAGTTCCGTGATCTGATTGGCGTCCGCAATTCTACTAGGTTGGCATTGTCGTCTTTACCAGCGTGAGCTCTTTGTCGCAGATCCGGCCCCAAGATAGCGATCGATTTATGATAGCAGCTTCTGGCTGGTGCTGTTGTGCAACAGAGGGCGTTCGCACGCGCCTTGCCTAGGTCTGACCATTTTGGGTCCATTAAAAATTCACCTACGTCTGCTAGACACGCGTTTAACACTAATTACAGGTCAACATTTAGCGCATGCATATGTTAAATTCATATCCCACTTTCCCTAGCAGAAAGCATAACCACATCACCGATTTAGCGACACTTTAAAACAAATTAGTGTTTCTCTTTAAAAATAGATAAAACAGAATGTATTTGAAATTCACTACTTTATTCACAAATATGATTGTTTTTCATATTTATTATGTATTGAACAGTCAAATTTCAAACAGATTTATCTTTCGATTAGTGTTTCCAGAATTATTATTTTTATTTACTTGCAAAATTAGCATACACGCGTACAGAAGTGCACACAGATGGTGCTAGTTGCTGTGAAATAGCAAAAGCAGAAATGAAACAAGCATTTAGCGTTGTTTGAGATTGGAAAATTTGCTTATCATCATTGCTAATTACCAAAAACAAACACGAATATATTAAATAAGTCACGTTTTATCAACGAGATCAAGCGTGCAACTTGGACGGTGCAGTTTTCTCATTTAACCTATTGTCTCATATCTCATAAGTAATTTATATATTTAATAAATAAAAAACAATGCCTGATGAGAAATTAAGCCTAAAACAAGGAAAATGGTTTTTTTTCTTTAGAAAAATCAATACTCAGATGCGAGGATTGTATAATTTTCTGTTTGAAATATTAAAAAACAATTATCAGCTTTTTTAAATTAGAACTTTTATGTTTTCTGTAAACTGCTACGGTGCTTCTATTATTTATATTGTTTGAACTTTAAATTATTATTAAAATGTTGTTATTATTATTTAGAATTTAGTTTAAATTGTCGATAATTGTGCAAAAAAGAAAATTTATGGAAAAGTAAATATTTAAAATGATACAATAAAATGCAGTTATATATATATATATCGATAAGCTTCAAAAATGTTATGCAGTTAATTTTGTGGAGCAAGAGGAAATGAAATTTAGCAATGACTTTGATACGGTAGATAATTTTAATAATCATCATTAGAATCATTAGACACGCATGTCTCGATAGTGTTCTTATTGTTGAGTTTCATATTTCGAAATGAATGCATTTTATCAGTGTATAGAAATTTGCATTATATCTGTTGCGATTTTTCAAAATTATTATAATGATTAACTGATTGATTGCATGAAATTTGGTCTGGAAATTGTTGAATGAAGTTTATTTGAGCAAAACGTGCAAGTTTAAAATGTTAAATTATAGACCGATTAATTAATTAATTAGCAAAACTGGCAAAATTGGTTAGATCTGCTGAAATTATGATTATCATTTTTAAAACAGAATAGGGATGCAAAAATCTTTTTTGTTCAATCGAAAACCAGTGCAAGTTGTAATTGAATTTTATCCATTTGTGACTGAAATGACATTGCCGTTGTAATTCAATTTTACCATAGTCGTTAATTTTTTGGAAATTCAAATGAGATGCATGACAAAATCAGTCAACAGTATCTTGAATATCTTGAACTGCTTGCTAGTGATGGTTATATTTTCTTTTCTTTTCTTTTCTTTTCTACTGCTTTCATGCTTTCTGCTTGAACGTTGAGGCTGAAGTAAAAGTTGTTGTACGAACAATGAGAGAAATATATAACAGTTCATTTGCTTGAATTATCATCACGATGTGGGAAGTTTCAGTCCTCGAGCTAAAATAAGACAGATATGCTCAGCTACAAATGCACTAGATATTACACTGCATTACTGTATCGTGTTCTTTTATTTTTAGACTACAGTAGTCTCAATTTTATTGAGTTGAATCTGTTATTTGAATGCAGATTGATTGTGCAACTGAGAGTAATGCTTAGAGATTTTTAAACTGCTTACTTGTAAAACAAAACATTTATTTGTTTTCTTTCTGTGAGCTAGAATGCTCAAACGCCGACTGGATAAAGAACTTGAAGCTGTTGAAAGAATTGCCAACGATTGTGTAATTTGTTTAAAGATTTCAAAAGATTTAGTCCTATTACCTTTTCTGATTCAATTTTCAACCTCCAATTTCAACATTTCAAACATTCGATTCAATGTAGCATTCAAAAATCGTATAAGATGAATAAATGATTTGTAGAATTGAAAAATCTTTCTGTAATTATTAATATGAAGACAGTATGCTTATAGCCTGCTTAATTATCATTAAAAAATGAAATTATCCGATGAACTGAACAACTGGTCGGTAGTTGAAGCAGAATTGTAAGTAGAATTGGTTAAAATTAACTGCTGATTAAAAAACAGTATAGAATAAGTGGAGGCTGTTGGTTTTTTTCTTTGAATGACGGTGTATTTTGGATAGAAACAACATTCTCTTGATCGGTTTTTTGATTTTTCTTTAATTTTAATATTTCAACTAAATTGCATTATAAAGCGGTTTTACGTGCTTGAAGTATTTTGAAGCGTAAAATAATAATTAAAAAAAGAACACCCAAAATTATAATTTTCAGTCAGAATAACTTTTGAGTATCTATTTTTAGCTTTTGATTTTTACATTATGGTTTTAATTGTGTTTGTTTGTCTGTTTATTTATAAATGAGCACACATCATCAGCAATTCATAAATAGCATGAAGTGAAATTTCTTGGGTCACGTTGTTTTTTCTCTGTTGTGAAATAGTGACAAGTCATGAGAAATTCATTGAAAAGCCATTTTTGATCGCCTCAGCAATATATGAATTAAGGTCACGACTAAACATTTAATGTTGTATCTATATTTTGGAAACAAAGCAACTTTTGCTTTGCTTGATTGATGATTGCTTTTCTAATCTCTCACAAAAACATGTTCAACTTGGTGATTCCAACGTGTTTCTTCAATTTCAAAAGAATTCGAATGATGGTCAGTGCCAACAGTTGGCATGGCTGTATTGCAGCAGACAAGCCGAAATCCTTTCTCAGCTAAGCGGTCAAATGCATGCTCCAGACTGCAGTGGTTTAGAAACATTCTTGTTGTGTATTTATCCTCGCTTTCACAATTCGGATCTCGACTTTCGTTCAGCATCTCTTGGAACACTTCTCTGCACAGGCATACTTTTCCACAGACACTTATGCGATTAAGTTTTCTGAAACCCCCTTCAACAAAGCTTTGCGGCATTGAAGTAAATGCTACACGATAGCTGAGCGTTATATATCCGGAACGTCTTTCTGCAAAAGATACAATATTACAAGGAAAAAAGTATATACATAATGCAGATATTCAATTTTTTCTACATGAATCATAATTATATGTATTTATAATTCAGTTTAGTCCGTTTTACATTCGAACAGGAAAAACATTTTGATATAAGCATTCTTCTAACTATGCAAAGTTGTACAATAGATAAGATAGGCTTAAAATATTTTCTACTCCAGTAAAATATATAGATATTTTCTACTGGAAACAGCTTTTATGCAGAAGATGATTTTGTAAAGTGTAAAAATAACTTACCACCGTTTTCTAGTGTTTTGTAAACGTGAGGAAATGTGCACAAGTGCTTCTGCTGTATTTTCGCTGAGAGATCTTTTAAATTAAAAAATAGCGCTTCTTCAAACAATGCTTTGTATTCTTTAAAATTATCCGGTAAAATCAGTTCTTCATTGCGCATATAATTTAAAATATATCGAAACAGTTTTCCATTTCGATTGATAAAACATGATAAATATGGAGTTGTTCCATTGTTTTCCTTGAAAAAAGAAAGAAATGGAAATCAAGATGTACATCTGCACAATTTAAATTGACTTAAAATTTGCATCTAATAATAATAATCATAATCATAACATGATGGGAAACGAATGGTTAATGACATTAATACTAACACATTATTTATCTATATATGATAACAAACTTTATTGTAATGGAACGTTATTAAATAAATATTTTCATTCATTATTTGTTTTTCATTTATCAATTTACGTTTGAAAATATTATGGTACTTGTAATAGTAGCCTCAATTTTGTAGTGTTTTAATCATAGGTTTACTACTGTATACATATACATAATAATTATTAACTTAACTATAATAAGTTTGTCACTAGATAATGAAGTGTTGTACCATCATTAATATTTTTAATGTGTTGTTTTTGAACAAATGGAATTATAAATTATGACAGTATGTAAAATCATAAATATCAATGTTAATATGCTCAAACGAGCTGAAACATTTTAGAAATGTATGATTAGCTTTCTTGAATAAGATTGGTTCAAAAACTGATTATATTTTTAAAATATATTTACATTTTTGGTCATAAATTAACAATTTATTTTTTGCAAATAGAAGCTAACAGTATAAATAAAAGTGATAATCAAAATCAGCAATGTTTTACATTTGTCTAATTTATTGCGCAGATTTCAACGGGGAGTTGGTTATTTGGACCCTTTTTATAGCTCATATTCTGACCTTCCTGAACTCGGTTGTTTTATAAATTTTTAAAATACTTCAAATATTTGTGAAACTTCTCTTGTTAGCCATCAGCTGTGTGTCAAAATTTTTACGTTTTCAAAAACTTGTATAGTTTGTTTTATTGCTGATGGAAACAAAATCCGAATAGTAAACATCCACTGCCTTGTCAGCAGTTTTGAACACTATTTTATTTATTCAATATGAGATGATTTGTTATTGAATTTAAAATTTTTCTTTATTTCAAATTTATCTAGTTCAATTTACAATTGCGCTATTTGAAAATACCTTCTGTACGTGTGATATTTTTTGAAATGTTGATATTTTAAAATTAGCATAAATGAATTTCAAAATAAGAAAAAAAACATGCATACCAGTTCAGGATCATCATTTTTACATTTGTCCGTGGATATTTCTCCAACTGTTCCGTTGGCAATATTCTGGGCTAAGCTGCTATAGCTGTTTAATGTCTTCCATGTTGTCATATAGCAGTGGCCTCCTACGTTTAGCTTTATCACGGAAATTTTGTTTCCTTCTTCCATTTTGAGTTGGTCGTTTCAAAATGACGAATATTAAAAGTCATCAACGGATCTGCTTAAAAAGAAAACGAAAAATTTTTTAAAAACAGCTAGTTTGATTGTCAACTATCCAGTGTCAAACAGAACAGCACACGACAATCCAAAATGATCAATACACTAGCATTTCCAAGTAAACTTTTAAAGTATAAATGGAAAGCAGTGTGTAGAAATTGGGTAAGAAAAATGATCGATGATCAAGAATATTTAACGCTGACACCTATTTCCCATTAGACTGAGATGAAACTCATGGGCATGGGCAAAAATAACAAGATTATATAACTGGCTACGTCACCGCGTTATTTTTGAAAGCGAATGATATGTTTTTCCACCATATTCATCCTCAAAGCATCTATGAAATATCTTCGTGCATAGTGTAGGACTGCAGCTGTCAAATGGGCTGCTGTTCAACTTTTTGACAGATATACGTTCAAGCTAACTTTCCTTTATATACAATTCATGAATTTAGCAAACAATAAAGCAGATAGGATGAAATATTTATTGAGATGTCTAATGCAGCATGCAGGCATGTCAGCGTGCTGTGTTTCTCTCATATGATAACAATTATTGATTTATTATGGCCACAAAATCTGCCAGTCTGCTCATTAAGTTCAAAAGCTACTTGATGTTGTAAAGGCAAAAGCAATAATTTGATTAACCCAAAAACAGCAGTTTAACCCAGCGAAGAATCCACACGCCAAGTGGATAAACATTTATTAAGCTAAGTTGAATGGCTTTGCATGACTTGATTAACACTTACATCAATGTTCAGTTCAAATATAATTATGAAGTGGCTTTGTAAATTTGCTTTGCATCACTTATTTGCATAATAATTCGTTTCATTTTATTTCATGTACCACTGAATTATTCAGCAGAATTTGGTTTAAATTCCAAAACTTCATAAGCCATCTGTGTTTATGTATATAAATATATTATTTTATGAAAATGAAATGTTATAATAATTATTTAATAAAAATTGCATCTGTTATTTAAGTAATGCGCTTCTTCAAACTTTAATGTGTTGAAGGATGTGGATTCTATTCAGCAAAATAAGCGAAACCAGATTCAAATTCAATAATATTGCTTGCATATTCAAAATTTGTTAACCCTACAGAACATTTTTTAAGTTTGCAGCAACGCTATCGCAATAACAATGGACTGCAAGGTTGTCCATTCTACTGTTTGAGTAACGATGCTAGTTTTCATTTTAAAAACTTCAAAGCATATTTCAGCTTTGCGTATTTCCGTATGAAAATATTTTCCGTTGAGCAGTAATGATAATGAGCGTTAAGAATAGAGAACTTTGAATAGCTTCACCAAAACAGTCTGTATTGCAATATATAAGAGAAAATAGTTGTAATTTTTTAAATTCAAGCAATCAAAACGGCACATTTAGCATGTTTTGCATGTCATGTTATCGTAAAATCTAGATGTGGTAAACTGTTATCGTAAATATTTATTAGCTACTTATAATTTACAAAACATAATAATAATAGTGATAAATAAAAGCTTTGTCACTCTGGTCGTGATGTTCTCATCAGCGTAGAGAATATTTGATTATAATGATATAGTACGGTGCTGTTTGAAATTCGAGGTTGTGAAATTCACTGTTTTTAACGATTTACTGTTTGATGAACTACTATACACCAATTTCAACCGATAAAAGTATCTAGGAAATAATTTTATTTTTTTACAAGAATGAAATTAACTAACTTTCATTATACTTTGAGGAATTATAAAAGTTAGTAATGAACAGTATCACGATTTGCATATTATGTACATTTATTTTACTTTCATTATTTGTAGAGTTTAAATATTTTGACATCGATATAATATACACTTGCTTCAGAACACAGTTGTGATGAAAAAGTTTCGCCTCAGAAGTAGCAGTAGGATTGCGACAAATTTTCGAGTTTAAAAAATGATCTGTGAACTTTTTTCATTTCATTCCATGAAATTTAAAATAAATCAAATGTAAAAAAATTAATAACTTTTATTCACAGCTAATTGTGAAAAAAGTGAACGAAGTGAATAAATTTTCTTCAAATGATAATACTTTATATGTCAATCACGGTAGAATATGAATTCATTGTAGTGGTTCCATTTGTTTTCTTCATTTTCACTTCCAGATCGTATCGGGTCTGTGTAGCCGTACGATGCGGTCGATGCGCAGCTTGTAATTAAACGAAATCCTTTTTCTGCTAGCATGTCGAAAGCTTGTTCTAAGCTGGAATGTTTCAAAAACATGCGTGATGTGTAACGATTTCCACCTCCCCTGTCCGGATCACGACTTTCATTTAAAGTTTCTCGGAAAACTTCACGACACAGACTTGCCCGGCCGCATACCAAAATTCTGTTCAGCTTTCTGAAATTCACCTCCGCCTGGCCATTACGGCCAAATGCAAAGCTTCCTCTGTAGCCAATTGTGATGTGACCTGGCTCGCTGTTTTTACCATCCAAATTCTCATAAGCTGAAGACTCGCTATTTCGATCACTGGATGTTGGGCGTAATGTCGACTGCACTTGCAACGACATACGTGCCTGAAAAAAACACAACAGTTATTATAATTTTTTAAAATCAATCACAACCTAATGAACATTTGTTTCATAAATAACGATCACCAAGTGGACTACGGCAAAATTTATCCGCTCTCTGCTTGTGCTAATTACGTACATGTTATGATAGTTTTGCATGAGATAATTTACGTCAGAAATTTGTCCATATTTTCTTCATTTGTATTTACGTACTTTGAGATTGGTTTAATAAAATTTGCAAATGAGTTTTTGCATAATCTGTGTGATTAAGAGATTAATCAAAATCTAATATGTGTACACTAGTACGCTAGTGGAACGGGTAGATAAAAATTTTGTATTTTACTGTGACAATGTGTAATTTATTTGTTCATCTATTTTTACAAACTTTCATTTATTATTTCTTATCACTTCTTATCAGTCAGCTTGCTTTCCAAGATGAATAAAAATTGTCATTCCGTGATATTCTGCTTGTCATTTATTGCTTCCGAAAAATTTTTATGGGAAATTTTGATTTGTCTATTATTTATCAGTCAAGTGTGCTATAATTGTTAGTTGTTATTCGACAACAAAATCCTCATTGCAAATATTCATATAATTTATATTCGTCAATTGTGTATAATATTTGGACATATATTTCAAGAGCAAACAAAGTTTTGTGGTCTTTTGAAGTTTCAAAAATTACAAGTAATTGAAAATATTTTCAACAAAAAGGTGCTATCGAAAAGCAGGAATGAATGATAATTAATTAATCGATCAATTAATTAATGGGATGCTGTTTTCAAGAGCAGAATATATGAATGAACACGAAAGGATACGACGTTTTTCAGGTTTTCAAAAATGAGAATCGATTTTCATGAGAATGAATAGAAATAAATTCTTCGAAGAGAGAACAACAAAGTCAGCAAAGCAAAATATCAAATTGATTTGTTGTAATAAAATAATTTTTCAAAAAATATATTTAATGTCGATAATGGAAGAAAGTGAATGAGTGAAAAGAAGAAAGCATTCGACTGGGGGAAGGAATATCATCGATTGAAGATAATTAACCTCCTCCACGTCGGTTTGAAGCTTTAAAACTGTTGTGAACCCCCGCATTAACTAAATTGACGTAGAGGAAAAAACATCTAGATATAGTGCAGTTTCCATTAGCGATGTTGCAACTTGCAACAAGTGAAGTGAAAAGTTTTTTTTAATTTTGAAAAGCAAAGCAATAAATTGAATGAAACGAGTAGATTCAAAGTGGTATTCAGAGTATTCAGAGCAAACTTGTGCTTTAGGCAAATTTTAAATAATAGTCATAGCTGATCCCACAGGTAGCTCATGACAATTCATTCAATTGATAAAAGTAGAAAATCTTTTCAATTTGTGTGCATTAAGAAAACATACGCATGCACGTAGAACATACGGTTTAGCTGAAGTTCAGTTTTGTGCAGTTAAAATATACGATTTCAACATTTCAAATTCTTTTTCTTTTACCACTTTTGCATGTATATTTCGATAGACGACAACATGTTCCGCTTTTTATTTTGATAATGGTAAAAACTGTTTAATTATTTGAAAAACTTCAAATATTAAAATTACCAAATGCACCAGTTTAATTTAGAAACAAATATAAAAATGAAAAATATACAAAATGCCTTCTTATAAAATCCACAAAATAAGCTGTGATGTTGATTTTTTTTTCAACTGATGCATTAGAGGCAGATGGGCCAGTGCATCAGTGTCATGGCAGCGTTATAGGAATCAATCTTTTTTAAGTCATAGCAGCAATTATTGATCGCTGATTCGGGCATGCATGCAGGATTTATAGGAGTGTTGAAATCTTTTCATTGAATTAAAGTAATTTGGATAGCTGGTTTTAAATTGCAAAATTATTTAATTTAGCTTTAGTTACTTTATCATCTGTTATGGAAGTGCATGTTTTTGAGTGGAACAAAAAAACATTTCCGTTGAGACCGACATCTTTACAGTATCACCCACCAAAGTAATAATGGTAATAACAGTGAAAAAAGAAATGAAGGTTCATTGTAAATTTCTTCGAAATAGCTTTTACATTTGTCTTACGGTTGCAAAAAGTTGACTTTTTTGTTTTTTATTTTTTAAAATTTTATTCTGAAAGTTTAATATATAACGAATGATTTTATTGAATTTCAACATGATTGAACGAAACCGTTTGACTTGCACAGTTATAACTGCTTTACGTCATAATTAAGCGTTAATTGTTGAGTAGCAGAATTTAAGATGCACTTTAGTGAGCACCGTGTAATTAAGAGTCATCGACAGTTTTGAACGGAACGATTGATTTTTTTAATCATTATTTGGGCAACAAGCTCGACGGCGTTGTATTGTTTGCGCTATTTATCACAACTCACGCAAGCCAACACTGATAAACAGACTTAATTAACTGATGTTATTAATTTCCAATGAACATTTTACATGCCTCTTACACTGACAGAGCAGTGAAGTGTTAAGACTGCAAGAGAATATTATCACCATCATCATCATCATCATTGTGTGCAAATGGAGAATCAGACATAATATTGATTTTCCTTTGAAAATGCTTTCTTTTATCTATCTATCAGTGGTGAATGCTTTTATCATCTATGCCGAGTTCAAACGTGCAACTTACTGTTATTTATATGTTTTAACTTTATACATAACTACTGTATGTACAACCATACACACATACGTACATGCATCCAGCAGTTATATATTTTCTTTTTTCTATCAGACTTTACGGTTCACATTACTTTGGATAATTTTTCAATTATACTGTTCAGTTATTTATAGAACGTGATAAATGTGAAATGTCAGAAAATATTATTTGCTTCAGCATAGATTGCATAGAAAATATTCCAAAAAGAAGATAACTTAATTTGATTTGAAATGGCAAATTATGCATTTTCTGAATTCTTTCATGATCAATTTCAGAAAATTTCAAATTACAGCCGATCACTTTAATCAAATTTAAATTATCAAAATAAAAGTCACTGTTTGGTATTCTATTGAAATGTCATAATTGGACAATTGCAAGCTTAATTATCAAACATTATTTTCTTCTTGCATCTCATAGTAGACATGCAGCTGTTTACATTTCTATTAGATAAAGATACGCTGCTTAATCTTTATCAACGAATTCGAGCCTTTTATGCAAAATGTTTCTTCTTTTATAAAATGATTTTCGGCTTGTTTGCTGGCATTGCAAATTAACGCCGTTACATTGTGTGTTAATAAATAATCCACTGCAATAAAATGAATATCCATCACAAGTCCAGCACAAATCATCAAATTAAGCGTATACTGTTTTATGAAAAACGTCCCTTTCTTCTTTTATTCACTATATCAGTATGTTAAATTATTCCAATAACATCAAATGTTCAAAGAAAAGTTTTCATCATTTCGCATAAATTATAATGATAATAATTATCATTGTAAACTCTTTGGAAAAGATTTGATAATGATGATGAATGACAATAAACTGCTTTTTATTCGTCAATAATTCGAAGAAGGTAAAAATTATCACCATTGCCCATTTATTATGGATAGCATTTTCCAAAAGAAACAATTTTCCAAGTCATAAATCAATTATCAGAAACAGCTTTGAATTGAAGTTGAAGAGTCAAGTTGCTGTTTGAATTGTCACCCCTCTTCCGATCTATTGCACATTAATACTATTTATAACGTTTCTGTTTTTTAATTGATTACTATAATAGGAAACTTCTGAAATAGTTGAAAAAAAAACGTAATGCTGCATTATGATTTTTCAATTTTGCTTCAAAGAAGAAAAAAAAATCAATCTGAAATATTAACGTAATTTTTATTCGCAGGCTATTTTTAAGTTTTACCTAATGCGTTATTTTTAACTTTGGATTAATTTTTTATTACTTCATCAGAAATGCAAGATCTGCTTTACTATTTTGTTCTTCAACTGCAAATTTCAATGGTTTACTGATTGATCAGTGGAAAGCATTAGATAAAAGTAAGATGTTTTCTTTAAGATTACTGTAAAAATGAATGTTGGTTTTTTTTGTATTCTTTTTTTTTCTTTTTTATTGGTGATCAACTGCGAAACAGTTGTAACTGTGATGTAAGTTATGTGGGGAAAAATGCTGTGTGGATAGGAATAAATAAGTAAATCGGTGCAATAAATAAATAAATGAGTGAGTAAATGAATAAATGTTGGTCTTACTTGAAGTTCTTCAAGCAGCGCTTTGGAACCGTAAAATTTCGCTTCTTCACAAAGCGCTTCGTGTTCGGTGAAATTTTCCGGCAACAACAGTTTACCGTTGCGCAAAAATTCCAAAACATATCGAAAAAGATTCCCATCACGGTCGATGAAATATGATCCGTCCGAAACTAGAAGCATCGCTGAACTTTGCTCTTTGTCAGAATAGTCAGTTGACGGTGACATTTCAGGGCTTTCCGTTTGCATGAATTGCCTGCCCAGCCAGGAGCCGGTGTCTTTCGTCAGTGTATTTAATGTGGTTTGGTATTTTTTCCCTCCAACATTCAATTCAATAATTTTTGCCGACTCGCCGCCCAACTCGTTCATTCTAGAGCTTGGAGAAGACCAATCCTGAAGTAACAACAGCAGTGAATCACTGGATGTTCCAAGCGGGTTGAGTATCAGTGGAATAGTAGTGGTTTTGCTCCAAAGGCCATACATTAATTGCACACACTATGCGCTCCGTTTGCGAAAGCTGCTTCAGCGCATTAATGCTGATGATGATAATTTCAGGGCAATTAAGCTGAATCTATAGTGTACCAATTTTGCAGCATTTAACGTGAATAAAAAAGCTGTATTTGGCATGCGCAAATCAAAATTAAGCAAAATTATGCACTTGCTGAATCAAACGGATAATGGGAACACATTCCTCAGGGGCCGGCCTGATTTATCTGACGTAAGCTTGTCAGGGAAGTAAACTGAGATGTTTGCAACTGAGCAAACTAAACACAAACTTGCTCCTTTCCATGGCCAGCCAACTCCGCCCTTTATTTATCGTTGCGCCCTACTACCGCTTGTGGTATCCACTAGCAACCACATCAGTTTCTTTCAACGCTAATGAAAACACATTTTGCTAGTTTAACCAGTCAACAATTGCTTCATTTTATCCTTGAATTCTGTTGATTTGATCTTTATTTTATGCCTGGCTTCTTTGAGCAAAGTAGTTGAAATAATTGTCTATTAGAATGAAAATTTATTGAAATTTATGTAACAAATCGTTTTATATAGAAGAATCGATATTTCACCGCGAAATGCAAACATTCAATGCACCAAGCATCCGTTGTTGCGGGGCGGGGGAAAAGCCTTTCATTTTTTTTATTATTATTATTTTCCCTTTAATTATATTTGTTCAATATTGTTGTTAAATTCTATTTTGTTTATTGAACATGTATTTCAAAAAATTTCCTTTCACCACGCCGTTGTATTGTTAATTTTGCAACATTTGTACTCAAATACGTTGAAAGCATACAACTGAATTTTGCAAATGCATTGCCATTTATTATTATGTTTATCATTTTATTTGTCAACCAGCTCGGATTTCAATGATGAAATTAATTAATTAATTATAAAAACTGCTTTTATGTTTGCATTGCCAATGAATAAATTAATCCGTGTTGAGCATCTTCAGATGCTTATTAGAACTTAATAGTGTGCACTTCGCATATTAATAGAAACAGCTTTGTATTCCATGATTTTATCCATTAAAATGGCCAGTTGTTTTACATGTTATCATCAGTGTGAGCGGCAATTTATTTTGCATTATCATTTATTTTAGAGTAATGTAGAAAGTGTTAAAATAGTGAAATTGCTTCTCTATGTATTCAGTTAGTTGCGCCGATTTTGTCCGTTCATTCAATGCATAATTTTTGACAAATTCTACTCTCAGAGTCGTGAAAGGCAATTATAAAAAATAAGAAGCACTTTGCGCTGCAGTCAAATTTATCAAAGATGATTGGAAACTGTGGACTGAATTAATTTGCATATCTACAATTCAATAAGTGTACTGGAATTTACCAGAATAATTGCAATAACAGCAAATGTGTTTTTCAAAAATTATTTAACTTATTTTTCCTTATAAGTTATGAGAAAGTCTACTTCTTGTCAACAAAACCAGAATACTTTTGGCATTAAAATTTCACTGAATACTTAAGCAGTATTAAAAGGATCCTTGTGTTAATGGGCAATTGTTTTTCTTTGTAGCATAAGCGCAAAATTGATCTGTGTTAATCCGATATTTAAATAGCTGAAAATATTCAAATGCGATTCAAATAATAATTTTCTTTCAGAAATAATAAGTTGAAACCCAACATACATCGATAATAATATCTATGCAAATTAATAATTGTCTGCATTCATGTAACAAGGTCGTTTATATTGTAACATGATGAATAACTGTGAATGGGCTTGAATGTTTCCCTGCAATGAATGCATTGAAAATGTAAAGGTCAATGATGCTTTGTAGAATCAAACCAATAAAGTTGCTAATATATCTTTAATGGATATTAAAATCTTGAGCATTTGAAAATGTCTCCCAGTTCTCTTTGTTATGTCTTACAGAACTGATTAATTTTATATTCGACATGTTTTCCAGCATACATTTTGGCAAACTTCGTGGCTACTGTGCTGTCTTGAAAAATTAGTCTGTCAAAAAGAGACTGCGTTTTACTTTTTAAGATGCAAATAGAATTTTGTTGTAAATTTATTTGCTGAATTTCATGTTTCAAGCATAAATTTCCATTATTCAGATCAAAAATAAAATTTCATATGAAAATAACTTACCTACGAGTGGTCACCGTTTAGAATAAGCATAAAGCTCTGGTATTTGTGATTATTAGTAAGTTCAAGCTAAACGTTAAATTGAAATTTAGCGTTAAACTATTTTATAAAGTAAAATTGATTAGTCAGTAAATGTTATTTATCTTCAAGTGTTTTAATAATTATGATATTATGTATAGATTTTTATTATTTAGAGTGTGACATTAACAAAATGAGATTTTAATTGCTTTGTGTTTGCATACTTACGTAATTATTATTCAGACACTGTGCTATTCGCAAGAAGAATAGTGTATTTTTAATGCCATTCAGACAGACTGCATGCTGCTGTGTTGTCGGCAATTTTAACTACAATTCTTTCAGCAGATTCAGCACTTTTACAATTTCAACTCTTTTTCAAGCAACAGACTTTATCTAGTTAACCATTAAATTACTCCTGTTCTAATGTGTGTAATCATTCTTTGTGTAAAAAATGAATTCTGTATTTTTCAGCTATTTCAGTTGTATAATAATAAAGTTCAATAAAGTAAACTGATATATAATTCATTGAAAAAGTAGAATTACAATTTTTGGTTATTTATGGTGAAAATGGCCTTTCTGCACTTTCACTAAATGCCTTAATTATAAAATAAATCAATATACAATTGTTCTCGACTAAGAAATGAAGCTTCGCATAAAATACTACTCTCACTTTATCCTCAATGTTCCTATTCATAAATTTGCTAATACACAGATCCATTTATACTTATTGCTCAGTTATTATTGAAAAAAGCATTCGTTTTAACATATTTTTTTTAATCAATATAACAAATAATAATTTCTTATTATTCATCATTCTGCCAGTAGATTGCACAGAAAGAACCCGGGAAAACAATGACATTAACAACATTAATGCAATTTTAAATTATAATATTAGTTGGCTAGCAGTTTTTCTATTTTTGGATTTCTGTTTTATACAATTTTCATTATCATGCTAGTTGTACTTTTATATAAAAGCTCAAAACTCATCAAACTGAATAATTATTTTGTATTAACTTTTTTTTGATAAATATAATTTTTTTTGCAGCTTTTAATGTTTTTATATTGCTCTTCGTTTTCTATGAAAGAAATCGTAAAATGATTAATAATAACTATGGAAGTGTTTAATTATTTGATAGTGATGATTCATTATTAAATGATTTTGACATTGAATTTCAAATATTAATAATTCAGATAGCTTTAATAGTGAATTTTAAAAAGCGTTCATCTTCTGCATGCAGCAGTTCAGTAATGAATGATTTCGATAAAACTTGAAACAACGCAATTATTACTTCTTCCATAAACATGGTAATCATGATTATGTAAATTTTTCAATTGTTTGCTCAATGGATTAGATAAGTAGCACTGATAATTATTTCTTCGGTTTGTAACTGGTCAGCACCAGAAACTTAACTATATTGATGAATTACCAGTCTTCGTTTTTAGATTTCTGAATGGCAGCAGTGTAACAACAAAATTCAACTCAACAACTCAGCAGTTAGTTATATTGCATTTTTACACAGTGTCATCGTTCAACACACATGCTCATGTAAGTGAATATTTTTATTGTTATTGTGTATTATTGATATCCATATTCTGACAATCTCTGAAAGTACACTATAATTGTGCGGTTTGTTGAGTGTTGTTTACAATGATAAGTGGAATTTTTTCATTTTTTTTCTTTGCATAGCATTCTTTTACAAACTGATTCATCATTGTAACTTTCATTTCATGCGTTTGCAAGCATACCATTGGTCACGATAATCGTCACGGATAATATTAATCGATACGTACCTCCGTTTTTACATATTAAGTAATATCCTACATTAAATGAGCCTCACCTACTTTTTCTACTTTGATTAGCATACGCATCTACCACAATAAGGTAAACAATTTAATATAACACAATTTACATATTACACTGTTCAATGAGCATGCACGGTGAAACATACCTGGGGTACTTTGGCATCTGTTTTTCCAGTCAAGTTTTATCTGAAACTGTGGGGACTGCAATTGGCAGAATTATTGCAGCTTTTATTAATAACTCAAATTATTCACATGGTAATTCAACGAGGCAAGTTTTAACAAGAGCAATTTTCACCACTAGCAAACGATATGCATTTGCTAGATTTTGAACGATGAGGTGCAGTTCGTCGAGAATGCAAGCGTAATGTCATTTCCGATTATGCTTTCATGTCAAAATGCGTGCAATTTTTCTTCAGGTGAAATTATTTATGAATACAGATTAAACTGACAATGTTCAGATTGATTCGTGTAATAGTTCTTGTCATTTGATACGCAAAAATGACTGAAATTTAGTTTCGCCTAGTTAATCACTGAGCTTTATTTATTTATGCGGCAAAAATTTTTACTTTATAATTTTGAATTTCACAAATTCAATAAGCATTATCTTGCAGCCCATTTATTCGGCACAGCATGATAAATGGCGTTAAATTCATATAACAGTATAAAATAATGTATCAAGTATTGCGCTGATGGATTTATCATGGTGTATGAAACTTCTTCAGATAATGATGCATCGGAAGTCAAAATGATCATTAAGTAATGATAAAGAAACCCTGAAGCTAGTTTCAGTCGATATTAAGCTTATAGTTCATTAAGCAAAGTAAACGGCATTAAGCAAATATTGGAGTGTCATTTATTAAGTTGTGAATTCTGTCTGAGGAAGTTGCAGATGAATCTTTGATACGTTCCCACCATCATCAGCTGAGCGTCATTTACCACCAGCCGCTCGTTGAACTGGTTAAAATCCTATTAAATTTTATTGCAAATAAATAGAAGTTTATTTTTGTGAACAGAATTACAGAACGTAACGAAATGTGATAAAATCGCAGTGAGTATTGTTTCAAAATGATTTATGTGTAAAATATTATTATAGATATAAAAAAGTTACATTTGAAGCATGAACAAATAGCAATACTGCAGGTGTCAGAGTTAAACTGATCTTTTGCATAGTATTATCATCTGTTATAGCTACTTTACAATAAGCAAATAATTTATTAGCAAAATTGTATTATGCGCATTCTGTACGCACAGCGTTGTAGAGCACAGCACTTGAGTTGTAGTATCCAAATGATTGATTGAATAATGAGAACTTTTTCTCCTGAGTATATTAAAAGAAATTAATTTCTAGCAATTCGCATTTTGCAGGAGTCATTTTTGCACATGCGTATAATAATAAATTATTAAGCTTACTGGACTCGGTGATATTTTGAAACTCAAGATAAACACAACTTCCCATTCACTTATGCCTTTTTATATTCTAGTTATGATTAGGTTTCAGCTTATTCATCAGCTACTGTACTTTTTAAGACATTTTAAATTGGTAAAAAACAGTGCTTTCCAAATATAAATTTTGTTAAAAAATGCGCAAAAGCAAATATGCATGTTTTTTATTTTTTCTGTTGATTCAAATCAGGGATATAATTCACGTTCAGTAAACAATAGATGACAAGTTTCTTTGCAAGTAAATGCAAATTGGCATTTTAATTCATTCATAAATTATTATAACTTATGGAATTTGCAAAAAATTACTTTGCGTAAATCGAATCACCCTTTTTCCTCAAACTACGTTATGACAAAGCATCAAATTATGCACAACTCTTGAACTGTCGCCGAACAGTTTACACGAGTCCTGCATCCTTTGCCATACTGTAAAATATGGAATTTTTATTATCAAGTAGCTGCTGTGGGGGTTCAAATTCTGCAATGCGACCAGCATCCAATACCATAATTCTAAAACGCAAAAGATGACTAGAGCATGAAATAAATTGTCGACTGTCGATTTACCGATCATTGTCGATGATAGTATTCAATCGGTGTGCAATTGTCAATACAGTGCAGTCTGAGAAGTGTAGACGAATAGTTTGCTGAATCAAGTCGTCAGTTTCTAAATCAACTGCTGCTGTTGCTTCATCCAAAATGAGAATTTTCGTCTTGCGCAACAACGCTCTTGCTAGACAAACGAGCTGTCTCTGACCGACACTAGATTAAAGCGAAAATGGACAATTTTTTTTTGATCAAAAATATTCTCATTTCTTAATGCATACCTCAAATTTTCACCGCCCTCAGAAATCATGTGCTGAAGTTTGTCGGGTAGACTTGAAACGAAAGCTTTCAAATGAGCACGTTCAAGATTTCTCCAGATATCTTGATCTGAATAAGCCTCATAAGGGTCCAGATTTATTCGCAGAGTACCGCAGAATAGAACAGGTTCCTGTGCAATAATAGCAGATCTGCTTAGCAATAATTTTTTGCCAAATGCAATAATACCTGTGGAATGATTGTTAATCTTGAACGCAAATCGTGCAGACCAATTTTTGTAATGTCTGTGTTATCTATAAGCAACGAACCACCGGCTGGCTCGACAATGCGAAACAGAGCAAGTGTTAGAGAACTCTTCCCAGCACCAGTTCGTCCGACAATTCCAATTTTTTCACCGCCACGAATCAAGCAAGTAATCCCTTTGAGACATAACTCGAGCCCTTCTCGATAGCGTAGTTTGTAGTCTGAAAATTGGATGGTTCCATTTGTTGGCCAGTCATTCGGTAAACGTTCATCAGACGTGAGTGCTGCCTAAATAGAGAGTAATGTAGAATTTTTCAATTTCCACAATGATATATCTCTGATTGCTTCCTCTGAATTCCTGTCAGGTATAGAAATGTAAATTCCAAAAGTAATTGCGCAAAAAAGAAAGGATCGGTTAATCCAAGTATCAATTTCATTAATACTTATTTAGAAAACAATTTCACAACAAAGTATGAGATTGGCAAGAAGTGATTGGCAAAATCTTTGCACAAGATATACAATTTCGATAATTATCTTTTACTTTTAAATTCAACTTCAAATTAGGCAAATTAGCATTCGACATACTTCGGTTGGAGTGTGCATGTACTCGTTTGTACGTTCCACAGCAACTATGTTCGTTTCTAAATCACCCGTCATGCGAACCGCATAATTCATTGATTGTGTAATCTGTGGCAATTTTTCTGTAAGACTTTTATGTAATAAGAACTTTACCTGCTTACCTGTAAAGCATAGGATACAGATAAACCAACAATTCCTGCAGAAATTTTATCTTCACGACTGATTACTGCAAAAATAGCAGCCATGAGCACTAAAAAGTTGCCTATCAATTCCAACCGTACTGCTAGCCACCTAAATAATTGTCTCATGAATCCACAGATGTAAAGTTTGTGGTTCTGTTCAAGCAAACCTGTTCGATACTTCATTTTGATAAAATGATGTTTGGTTTTCATCCAGGCGTCGCTCTGATTCAAGAATAAACCGTTCTTGAACTTGGAAAGCGCGAATAACAGCCGCACCAGTGAGTGATTCTTGAAAATGACTGTAGACAGGAGATCTGGTTACAGATTCAATTCGTTTCAGCTGACGTGAAGAGCGTATGTAGATTTTCTACAAAATTTAAAAGCAGTTTTCTATCTTTTATGGTCTAGAGCAGTGTCACGTCTTATCATACTTGTAAAAAGTAATACAGTATTGCTATTGGAACAATTACGGCAGCAAATATTGGAGTACTGATAAGTATGACAAGCAGTACTGATAAAACGCCTAGACCAGCCATTATCCAAGTTCTCACTGTAAGAGGCAAAGTATCATCGATAACGTCGATATCCTTTCCTATGCGATTCAAGATACGCCCCAACGGAGTGACATCGTAAAAGCTCATCGGAGATCGAAGCAAATTGTTCAAAAGACTTTCGTGTATATCTCTGCTGGCCAGCACCATAGAATAGGATAGCAGAGTTGTGGCCAGCAAAATAAAAATCCCTATAAAATTAGCATGGTCACTGTTAATGAGAATATATGATGAGAAATATATGGAATTGTAACAAGGCGTATTTGATTTTCTTTTTATAAATTGCACAGCGCGAATTCATTTTCATCATCAATCATTTAGCTACGATGTCATCATTGTTTGTCATACCTTGCAAAATTCCTAATGATGCGTATATACCAAGTCGAACATCTGTTGATGTCGTTTCATTTGCATATCTGTTTGCATCGTATGACCAATCGGCTAGCCAAAAGCTGGCACCAACACTGAATCCGTTGCTTGTGATGTATAGCATCGTAATTACAAATGTTGAAAAAAAGCCGATTGCTTTTACGTAATCTAGATACACCTTCGCTTTTATCTAAAGAATTTATAAAATATCAGTTGAGAAAATTCAAATTCGAAACTTTTTCTTATTAAGTTCTATTTATTTATTTATTGGTTTATTTTTCAGTTTCGAAATTTCAACAACGTTAAAATTGTCGAAAGAATCGCTACTTACATTTCCCACAGCAGCCTCCTCTTCTTGAATTAGCTTTCCTTCGTTTTGTTTCTTTTTGCTTGACAGCATTTTACTGTATGCCCTTTCATGATCTTTGACATAGTCATCCGTGTCAAACTGATTGCTAGTCTTGGCTCTTTTTCTACTTCCATCGGAGCCTACCGATGATATTGATCTGATGGAACTTAGTCTGTGAAAGAAAAATAAATGATTTTTCACATGTCACACACAAATCAAAATATTGAATAATGCTGCACCTTTCATAAAGACGCAAATCAACTTTGGCTGCGTCTTCTATTATTTCATCAATAACTGAATTTTCTGTGGAAAAAAAGGAACAAAAACCAATGAAAAGCTCAACAACTGGTGCAGAAAAGTAATAAAGAACCACGGTTTACCATCGTCGCTGAAAGTTTCGTCTTCATTTCTCTCTTGGATGTATGTTTCAATCAGTTTTGCAAATGCACCTTTCCGAGAAAGCAGTTCATTGTACGTGCCGATTTCAGAAATGGTTCCATTGTTCAGAACAATTATCTTATCAACATTTTTCAAATAACCCAGCCCGTGCGTGACGAACACTCGTGTCTGAAACCGTTGATGAACGCTAGCTAGTTGCAAATATTTGGGCTTGGCTTTTCAAGTTAAATTACCTTATTTTTGAGCAAGCCGTTGTTGCTAATGATATTTTCAAAGATGTGCTGACCCACATGGCTATCGACCGCCGAAAGTGGATCGTCCAAAAGGTAGATGTCTGCATTTTGATAAACAGCTCGTGCTAAGCTGATCCTCTGTCGCTGGCCACCACTCAAATTAACACCCTACAACAAAATTTGCCTGGAGCAAATTTTATATATATATAGCAATTTTAGCACACTTTTTCCCCAATTTCAGCTTCTTCTCCGCCGGATAGTAATTGCAAATCTCTGTTCAAACTGCAACCATCCAACACTTTTTTCATCAGATCAGAACGATATGGCTTGTTGAAAAGAATATTCTCACGAACTGTCATATTTTGAATCCACGCCTGTTGAGGAACATAAGCTACGTTTCCCTGAAAATAATTCGTCATCAAAAAGACCATTTTGATCAAACCAAAATAGCCGTATTATTAAAAAATGTACATCTATTTCAAATTATTAAATGCCTCACTGTGCTAAATTGAAACAACTGAATTCATGGCAATGTTTCGAATTCATGTTTCAAATTCCAAAGTGCAATCAAGAATGTAATGAATAAAAAGTTCAACTTTGAAATATTTGAAGTAGTTTAAAAAATATGTGCATATCTCTTTCTCTCTCTCTCTTTTTCTGACATTACAGAAAGGTGAAAGGTTAAATTATAGTGAATAAATACATTCAAGGAATAATTTTGCATACTTTGATTCCAACGGTTCCGTTCCTTTTTTCCATTTCTCCGAGAATGGCGGAAAGAAATGATGATTTTCCCGCTCCGACTTGACCAACGACAGCTACTAATTCTCCTGGCTTTATAGAAAAATTTATATTTTGCAAAGTAGGGCGTTCTATCGTATTGTCCCATGCAAATTCACCATCATTGACTTTTATAGCATCATCTGCAATATAATAATTAGTACACTTCCATTACACATGATTATATGGGAAAACTGATTATTGTGAAATAAACCTTGGTTTGCATTTCGATCAACTGCATCCAAATTTAATTCTTCAGAGATGAGAAACCTTTTGATTCTTTTATTAGAGACCAAAGCCTATAATTTACAATAAATAATTTAAATTTAAATTTAAACATTTACACGAAACGTAAGTTTGTAGCTGTTGTGCGTGCATTTATGTTGAAAACATTTTTGCGTTTTCATACATTTTGCATCTTATTTTCTTAAATCATACAATTTCAATTTGCAAAGTAATTAATTTCTGTCAGAAACGCTTTGCTTTGTTTACTTGGACTACGAACGAGATAAGCATGGGCAGAACAGACATTGGAAAGCGCAGGATGTTGAGCAGCGACAAGGAAACAAATGCCGTTGTAGGTGTAAGAATGTTGTCAGGACTTGATAGAACATAGGTGGTAAAAACGACAACAGCTACCTAAATAAAAAGGAAAAACTGAAATAGATTTGATGAAAATGAATAAATTAAGCTTTACCAAAAACGGAGCACATGTCCAGATAAAAGAAGTAGCCGCGCGATAATAAGCAGCTGTTTTCAGTATATCAAGTTCCTTTTTTCGAATGTTGTTCACTTGTTTTCCAAATGCCATTTCCCATGCATATAATTTAAGCACTTTGATGCCATTCAAAATTTCATTGACTAATTTCATTCTTTCGTCCTTGTATTTCATTTGAGAAACCTAATGTTTTGTTATATTTATGGCGTTTTAAGAGGAATTTGAATCATTTCACTGAAAAAATACCTGGAGCTTATTTTGTTTGCTTGAAATGAAATAATTTAATGGGATGAGAAGGATAAGAAATCCGACACCTGATAAAACAGACGCTCCAATAACTTCCCATAAAAAGTAGACGGATAGAAGTATCTGTGAAATTTTACATTAAATTTATATACTTTGAAATTGTGCCTCAATCGAATAACCTGATACGGTGCTGATCCGATCATAGAAATGTAAAGAACGACATCGGTAAAACGTTGCACATCAACAGACATGAGGTTTACAACTTCCCCTATGGTCGACTGACGTCTAGCAGCGTTTGATAAGCGGAGAGACTAAAATATTAAAAAATTTTCATCAAGCAGTTTTGTGTAGCATAATAATAATAAGAATAATAAGAATTGTTATCATTCATAGAAGAATATTAGCCGCTTAAATTACTTGCACTGAAAAATAGTTTTTCAAATTTTTATTAGAATGAAATTAAGCATTTCTCAGTTATTAAATATTTCATATTTGTTTGCGCTATTTTTATTTTGCAAGTGTATTTGCATGCATGCGTGGAAGGTATGTTCTGAGTAAAAATGTACTTACTTTTGTGAATAACGCTGATACAAGCGTTGATCGAACCTTAATTGACAGCTGATAGACCATGTGGAAATGGTATTGCGTTAAAACTGTAAATATAAGTGCGGACGCAAACATCAGAACTGAATAAAAGTAACCTTTCCATACGGGCTCGTTTGTATTTTCTACGAATTTAATCAGCAGGCTAAAAGTACGCGGGATTATTCAATGTTAATGGTTTGAATAACTTCATTGTAATTTTTATTACTGAAAGAATTCAGCACAGTTTGAAAAAAAAACAGTATTTATTGAAGGTTTAATCTTTTTCAGAACTTATTTTTTTGTAATAATGTAATTTGCTAAGCACTGGGTTGAAAACTGTTCCATTGCTCACCTGAGAATTTGTGGACTGGCAAACTGAATTGTATCTGCTGCAAATTTTAATAGAAGAGAAGTGAAAAAAGTCCATTTGTGACATTGAAATAAAGTTTTTATAACTGATGGCGCTGCTGGCATTTTCAGCTTTTTTGATTCGGCGATAACTTGGACCTTTTGGTTTTTGAAATTTACCTCGTAGGTTTTTTCAACAGCGGCTGCTTTTTCTTTCCAATATTTTTTCATCTTGGGATTCCATCTAGATTCCCAATCAGAGACAACAGTTTTTGACAAATAATCGTCCGTTAGATTCCAAATATGGTTTTGGGTGAGTGGCTCACGCCAACCTCGGTAAGCCAGGCTAGAATAATAATTGAAAATTTGCTCAGCAAATGTTATTCACTATTAAATATCACTTCAAAGCACATATACCGTAGATAACTTTTTTGATTAAAATTCTTATACAAATAAGTTTTACTGAATATACTGATTTTGCAAAGAAATTTTGTTGTACACTTACACTGTGAACCATTCAAACAAGGTTTGATTAAGAAATGATGATTTATATTCTGGACACACCTTCTACATAAATACAAAAAAAACATTTAAATCATTAACTTTTATATAAAATGAGGATTTTACAGAATTTTTGTCGACAGTTTCATATGAAGCTGACTTGTCAGCCCAACACCAGAAAAACCATTGAATAACCAACAGTACATAATAAACTAGGTAACTCATTCTGGGAACCATTTCTTCCGATGGAATCTGAAAGTTTGCAAAACGAAATTATTTTACCACTAAACGCTTCAATTTTATAAATTGAAAATACTGAATTAGATGAAAAAAGAAACAGAAAGCAAAAGTTACGCTTTTAGAGTGGTTAACCCAGTAGGAGAATTCTATCGATCCGCAAATTACAAATGCAGTCAGTGATAAAAATACAACTCCAGATGTAACGAAACCTCTTTGACGGCATGCTATTTGTAAAATTAATAGATCAATCTAAACAAAAATATGTTGTTTATATTCTTCATTTTTTGAATTTTCTGATCTTACCATTGAAATGCATAAGAGTAGTGGACCTACAAAATCTGCATCATATATGTCGCGTTGACTTGACTTTTTGAGTATTAGCATTGAAATCCAACAAACCGCTGTTGCAATGACAAGCCCGCACGCAGTTATCTAAAAGTAAAATTTATTTAATTTCAAGCATTATATTATTTTTCAAAAATAAAAAAGCATGTACAAATTTTAAAACAAGCAACGGTCGAAATGGAAGAGGGAGGTGCCGACTTCGTAAGCAAAAGCACAATTGCAATGGTGTCAGAACAGCAAGAAATAGCAGTGGAATCCAAACCAAAACAGTATTGCGAAAGCATGATGTAAATTCAGGAAAAGTGGTAGAATTTACAATTTCTGGATTCTAAAATAATACTAATTGATAACAAATGAATACTGTTTTGAACTTTTGCACTGTTATGAAAATTTTGCAATTTACGTCAAATTTCATTTTGAATATATCAATAAATATTACGGTAAAGTCACAGAATTTGAAAGGCATGCTACAGTTTGAAAGGACTGAAATCAGGTTGATGATTTTCATGTGAAATTAGTCTCGTTCAATTTAAAAAAAAACCAATACGGTCGATGTAAAATGTTGTTGTCCATGAAATGAAATTCAACTTTACAAATAATTAATGTATTGATAAAATAAGCAAAACGAGATTCACTGAGCAAACGGTTACCTGAAATGAAAAATGTTTATTGCTTTTTGGTAACATACTTACCCACAAAGGTTCTCCGCAAAATCGTTCTATTCCATAAATGCTATGGAATGTTGCATTATTCCACTTTACACTCATCGCTGGTGCTGATTTTAAACTATTTCTAAAATTTCTATGTTAATAATGAACATTAATAGCTAACAACAATAAAACAGATATGCAATACAAATAAGCCGATGGCACGTAAAATCCCAAGTAAAATTTTTTTACCTCCTAACAGCAATTGTTTTAATTTGGTTAATCACTTCAGAAATAGAAATTATTGCAAGAAATATTTTTTGCATGATCAGATGCAAGTATAATCTTTTGAATTAAAAAAAAGAACATGCAACAATTCTGTATGCTGATTCAGAAACTGAATTTGTGAAAATGGATTAATTTTTACCTTGAGGTGTATTAGCACGAAATCTCTTGATATTTTGCTCTAATCACCTGCTTGCTTCAACAATTTGGTGATCAATTCAGTGTTGCGTTTGCAATGTCACTGATGGCAATTTTCGCTCGCAAGATGTTATTATAATTTACCCATAAATAATTCGTATCCTTGACAATTATGAAAAAGAAACACGCTGATAATGGAACTGGCAAAAATAAGTAACTTTAGAGTAAAACAAACAATGAATGTTAAATCTTTTTAAATGTACCAAAAATGATCATTGCTCAAGATTGCCAGTTTTCTGAAGCCTCAGTGAATTGAAATAATTAGTTGCAAACTTGTCATTCATGCATTCTGTTGCAGCAAATATGAGTACTTATATGAATATGTTGAATGTTCATTCAAACACGAAAAATTCTAAATATTGCCACCTTTGCTAGAATTCAAGTGATCGTGATTGGACAATGTTAGCATGAAAACAGTTTTGTGAAAATAGCATCTGTAGATATATGTATATATATATATGGCATTTTCTGTATTGAAATGTTGAATATGATTTCCAACTAATGCTTATTTGTTATAAACATTTTAAAATTACTATAACGAAGGTTTAATCAAAAATTTCAGTTATGTTTTTCTTTTTTCTTTTGAAATTGTCGTTACTTAGAAATCAGTCAGCTATTAAACAAATAACTGCAATTCTACATTTTCTAATTTTCAACTATGAGTGTGTTGGCGAAGCATCGTTATCTCAGGGAATGATAATTTATTTGCGGTTGATTCTTGTTGCTTATCAAAAGGAAGCAGACTAGTTCGCTTCTGCTTCTATTTGATGAGTAATAGGACGACCATTAGCGGCCATGGCATTATATTTATGACTTTGTTTAGCGAACAGGTTTGCAGAATTGTGGTTCATAGTTGTTTCCCAATAGAAGATTATGCTTTTAAAACTTTTGAAACAGTTTATAACAAAGCTTCCTTTGAAATGATAGACAAAACTGTCTGGCAAGTACAAAATCATCACATAGTAATAATAAATTCATACACTGTACCTTTTTCCCTTCGAAATTATTAATGCGTGTTCAACATGTTTTCAATTACAGTTCAGAAATAAATTGAATAAAGGAAATTGATTTTGATTTATGAGAAAAAATCCAATGAAAAGTGAAGAACTGTAGCAAACATTCCTCAGAAACCCATTTTCTTCGTCATATTTTACTTAACTTGTTGTACATTGTGTTGTGTTGTGTGCCTCAAAAGCAGTACAAGGTAAACAGATCAAAGTTGGCGAATAATCACAGGTGCAAGAGCATGTATAGTATCTTGGTAATTTTGATCAAGTGTTTTTGTTATGATATCATCATCCATGCTAACGCGAGTTTCATTTGAATTATAATTATATAAAGCATGCAAGTATGACGTAATGCATCGTGACTGCTTGATGGTTGTTATCTTTAAATAAAATATGGTTATATTTCATGTCAGTGGAACAGCTTTCCTCGCCTTTGGCATCTATTTAAACAGACGGCTACTTTCTAGTTGTTTAATCTTTTAATATTAGACACTGGGGACAGGCTATTATCTTAACCATATCTTGATTTGAAGAAACATGCCATTGCTATGACTGCACATCAAGGCAAACATTGAGCTAGTTAGCTGTTGTGCTATCAAGAGAAAAAATAAAATCAAAGAGAGACTAAACAAACGTGAAGTTATAAATATTATTTTTAGATAACTGTTCAATAATGATTCAGAAGGAAGTTTCCATTGTTGCATGCGTAAAAACGCTGGTTTCTTTAAGAGGGTGCTTTCAAAATAATTATTTTAGTAAAAGCACGAAGTGAAAAAATGCGGTGCAAAAAGGCGTTGAAATGAAATTAATCAGTTTCTCTCACACACAATTTTGAAAGCTTTTTTTCAGTAGTCAATAACAACTGTTTTCTGTTTGCATAACTGAAAGCATTTAAAAAACCATGTCACGTACAAGAAAAGGATTTGGAGTTTTTTTACAACATTTTTCATAGGACTGTTGGAATTGTTAAAAGCTGATTTGATGATCCAGGTGCAACCATGAGAATGAGCTTAGTAATACTGTAAGAGAAGAAAGCATTTTGAAATTTAATGCAAAACGGTACGGCAGTAGAAGAATCATTCATATCTGAGATTATGCAAAGTTAGCAAATGACATTTAAGTAATAGAAAAGCCTGAAGCATTGCTTTGCAAAAATGTTTCTCTTTGAATTTTTATAATTTGATCTTAACAATATCACTATAGTCCATTCAACTGAACAGCCTTGAATTCATTCAGTTCAAGAAAAGAAAATACCTATATATGGTAATTATAAATCTGCTGCTTGTAGTGAAAGCGATTATTATTTTTCCATTAGCATTTTTCAGCTGAATATTGATTTAAAAAGGATAGTTGCTTGAATTATAAGTTTGAGTAAGAACTAAGTATTTTTCTTTTTTGCATTTCCTCTATTAGATCGAAAATTTGCATAATACATAGATAACAGTGCGAAATACACTATAATATGCTAATTGATCAAAGTGGACTGAAGTGAAAAGTTGTTGATATTTTTCAATTGAATTCAATTGTGAACAAATCAGTGGAGAATTGAATAGATTGAAATTTGTAATGCGAATCAGTAAGCCGATGCATTTCCATCAAAATAATCTTCCAAAGCTTATTTAATCTAAACAATGATCAGAAAGGAGAGCGTGATTTTTTGTGGTTTGTGTTTTTAAAATGGCATTCTTACCAAAATATTTGCTCGCTCAAACGACACGTTTGCAGTGAATATCCAGCAGTTTAGCAACAGTGCAACTTATTACAGTACCTCGTAAAAGAAACTTATTTCATCCATAAGAAAAATCAGTGAAGAAGTGAGAAATTTTCTTTGTTTGTAAATTGTAAAAAATTGAAACAGCTAGTATATAATTTTGGTCGTGCGATTGATTGCTTGCACTAAAACACGAAATAGAAATAGCGTTGAAAATCGCATTTTATTTTGGCAATGTAAAATTTATTGCATCATAAACTGAAAACTGCACAAAGTAGTTCACAAAATACTTGTTTGCAGCAACAACCGTTGCTAATTTCTGCTAGCTATTAATAATGTTAGAATTCCAATTGTACTTTTTTGTTAAAAAGTTGAATTTTAATGTTTCTAAATATGCATGTTGCAAAATTTGCATAAATAATTAATAAAATGGTTTTGTTTTGTTTTTCTTTATCAAAAAGAGGAAAAGTGAAGAAAAAACGAAACGTGGTAATGTAAAAGATGTGACAAACTTACCTATGACAAATGGAATAGTGTACTGATGTGAAACAGGGCTTATATGTGAAGTGTATAAGCAGCCAATTGACTAACTAACTAGCAGACTAAATGAATGTGGAACAAGGAAGAGGTGGGATTTTGTAAAAGTGCTTGCAAGCAAACCGGCCCGAAGTGCACCAGCTTGCTATTATTTGGAAACGGACACAGTGTGCTTCCCCCGTTCGACAAAGCCTGTTATAAGCGATCAGTCGTGACAGCATGCTGATAATTCTTTATTTACACTTTTCTGTAAAACCATCATTGACAACATATTAAATTAAACTATGCACCGTTCAACCACCGACCGACTGTTTTATTTAAAATTAATCGTAATTTAGAAAAGAAGGGGAAAAGGAAAATTAGAAGCAAAAAAATTAGCTTAAGATTTTTTTTTCCTATTCAAAATTTCAACTCATTACCTGAAAAGCTTATTTGCAAGCTGGTGCATATTAAATAAAAAGTGCTACGTAAATTGTTTGTTTTGGGGTATTAAATTTGCTTTATTTTATTGTTGAAAAGTTTAACAATTTTTGCACGTTATGTTCATTGACTTTACACCATCGTCAAATTATTACTACTTTGATAACAATTAATTTGTATGTTAAATTTTAATGTTCAGGCACAATTATCACTCGGCCAAAAAAGTTTGCTGAAACAGTTTATTTATTTATCTTAAACTTTCATATTAAAATTCAGCTAATATAGCAAATGGATTTTTGAGTTCATTTCATTTCCATATTCTTTTCCACTTTGGCAGAATTGTAAGTTGAAAAGTTCCAAAGAAATGCATTATCATTTGTGCAAAGGAAAAAGTTTATGAATAGGATAAAATGAAAGTAGAATTTTTTAAATGCAAAATTGATATTGATATTGACAAAAATATACAGTAGGCTTGTTTTCCAATTGTGCCTGGAGTTGCTGAATGATTTTTTCGCTGCTGCAGTTTGCTCTGCACAATGTTGATGGATACACTTCATAATTGAGCTTCAAAATTGTTCCATTATGCTGACTGACAGTCAGCAATCAAATTTCATTTAAAAAAAACTAGATGCAAATATACGGATTGTTGTGCTTTAATAATAAATAAATAAATAAATAAATATTTGCTAGTTCCATCGACAGGTTGAAACAGGAAACGCTTTATTTAACTACCAACGAATGAAAGGGATCGCTTATAAAGATTCAATAACTTTCAGCAGTCTTTTATAAATTATTATTAATGAAATTTATGAAAATTCACCACGTTATTAAGCGAACTTGTGTGCAGTGAAATTAAAATGATTATCCTTATATAAATTGTGGTTTTTTCATCTTTCAAAATTACAACTATACAATTTACTTTATTTCACGGCAGCAATCTTTTTATTCTTCCATAAGTGAAAAAAATAAGGCCAGAAAAATTGTACTTCAAAATAGTACAAATGAATTCAATTTTCGTACTTTTACTAATAATAAAGCTTGTTTTGCTTGAAACTTTTTTCAAAAATATATTCTCACAAAAATGAAAGCAAAAATAATTTCTACTTGATGCATATCAAATTTAATTTTCCGATAACCATTTCTTTTGTATATGATTTTTACATTTTTTGACTTGCTATTTATATGTGCAACTATTTTACAAAGCATCAACAAATATATACATTAATATTAATTGTACTGGGAAAAGAATATTTTTCGCTTGACCTCATTCTAATTAATCTGTTCTATTCCATTCATATTTTAATAATTATGCTTATGCTAATAGTTAATTCATTAAGCTATCTGCGTAGGTATTCATTTTTATTTCTTTGGTAGATCTTTTTATTATTGTTTAAAAAAAATTTCAATTTAATTGACCATTTTGAATTATGTTGAATTTATTGCGGTGTATTATTATTATTATGTATGATATTTGGAAAAGAAAATTGTCTTTTATAAATGCAAATGTTAATAATTTTCTGATTGGAGAATTGGAGCTTGTTTTATTTACTTTTGAAAGTGAAAATAACTTTATCTTCTGATAAATATTTTATTATCATTTTGCATTTAGCATTTATCTTTAGTACATATTTTTCTTTTGATATCGTTTGTTTATTTTAATTGTTCGTTTATTTTTATATGCTATTGCACTTTTTTTACGAAATAAGATTTTTATCAAACATTTTCAGTTGTGTGTTAAAAATAGGCTAAATATATCAAACATATGAATGAAAGCTAACAATTTTAACAGTTATTATTGCTATTATCATTGCTAACGTCTCTTTATATATTTTATACAGTAGTATTCATTGTTCAGAGTTCGTAGTTTATAATTTTATGCTACACGAAAAACGGAAATTTTATAAAATAATCCATTAACATTAATATGAACAAATCAATTAAAGATTGCATAACACTGTACTCAGTCATGTAGGATTGGCAACGATTTTTACACCCTAGGGACTAATTAAAAATCAGTCAAAATTACTTATTATTAATTATACAAACAAGAGTAGTCGATGGATAAATAATTATCATCATCATCACTATGACGATCAATATGAATATTGATTTGATACTGATGCTGGTATAGAATTTTTAATTTAAAAATTTACGCCAAAACTACAGAAGATATTTGAATGCAATGAAAGTTGTTTTGTTCCACAAATTCTCTTACATTATGGCATGTTGATGAACAAAAAATATCATTACCAGCGAAAAAAAACAGAAAGAAATTATTAACTAACCGAGGAAATAAAATTAATTATGAAATTGGCATTCACTTTTCAGGCGAGATGAATAGAGATGTTCATGTATGTCCAGATCGTGTTGCATTTGCGTTGCAAAAAAAAGAGAAGTGACCATATTGGCAGCTGCTGAAATATGCTAAACTGAAACATCATTTATTGAGCGAACACCTTTCGGTTTCAGTGCAGTTGTCAAGCTGACACATTGCAGTTCAATTAACATCGACCATTATTAAATAAATTGCAGAGATGTTTCGGTTCAAAATTTCAATCAATAGGTAAAAGCGGCATTCTTTGCGGTTGCTTAGCAACGGCGTCGCATCTGGTGCACGGGATGCTGCTTGCTTTCTTGCACCCCTTACTGGACAACGCCGCCGTTTCTATTTTATCAATTTCTCTTTTTTTTAAAATTATTATCATTCTTCAAACATCCTTTTTCCAATCATCTGCAATTGCACGATGCTGTTCTGCACGTCTCTTTTCTTAGGTTTGTAATTTCAATTTCTACAACGCTTTGCTTTGCTTTGATTACACTACATCCTGTTGATTAATAATGCATCTTTATATACGTGTTTCTTTTTTCTTTTATTTATTTGATGATTCTGTTTTTGATATTTTTTATTTTCAGGTATTTTAGTGGATTTGGTCAGAGCACAAATTCAAAGCATTCATTGTTATTATTGTGCAAGCCCCATGCCACCACAAACGGATGATTATGAAAAGCATGTTGCGAAATTATTCTTTTCAAAACTCTTTTCACTGCCTCCTATATCGGACAACTGCAACGATGCTACACCGGATGCTTTGTTGAAATTGAACAAGCAAACTTGTCAAAATAGTAACTGTACCAAGATCACTGTCACCACAGAGGGTAAATTTTAATATTTATCATAACACTTTCTTAGCTTTGTTGAATGGCTTAGTTTAGTCATTTGCACGCTTTTGATTTTCTCATAACATGTGCAATAAATAGCTTGAATCAATTGTTCACTTTCACTCAAAAACGTTCGTGTTCATTCAGTACAACTCAGCTCAATACAACACTTCTATAATGTATAATGTTTGATAAAAGAAAATACATTTCAATGTACATTAGCAGCTAACGTTTATACTATTTCAATAACTACAAGAAACGACCGTTTTATTTATTTATTATTAATTTTGAATACGCTTTAAAAGTATTTTTAATCTAGAAATTGTATAATGTGTGTGTATTAGTTTTGAAAATAGTTTTAAATTTAATGATAAAAGTAAAATTTATCATATCTTTATCAAAGCGTAAGCAAAAGCATGATTTTAATTTCTACTTTAGCTTTAGTTTTAGTGAAAATTTTCATTTAATCCATTATCAACGAATATACAATAATTTCTTATATTTTGCTGTTGATTTTTTAGAATTTAAATTTACCATCAGAGGCTGTAAAGATGGAATGCTGAAAAATCCTCACAAATTACAAAATGCCGCTTGCCTTGCTGACCAAAGTCCCACAGTCTGTGAATGCAGTGGCAATCTTTGCAACAAGGCCCAAAATGTAATTTCGTCCTTTTTTACTGCTCTGCTTACGGTAGGAGTTTACGCTGTTTGGTTTTGAATTCAACTTGAAAGCACTGTTGATGCTCAACATTGGACAATGGAAGAAATTTCAATTGCCGCTCGACTGCCTTAATTTGACCGGTTAGAAGTACAACCATGTTAGTTTTTATTATATAAAATAGAAATCCAATAGTGCAATCAGTGTGTAGAAAGTTCATTGAAAATGTGTATTCGAGCAAAATACCCCCACTGGTAGTTTGAATTGAATGTTTTTATTTTAGTTGTGCTACGCACAAAATTGTACTTCTTTTTTTGTATTGCTTGAATTGGAAAGTGAAAAATGAATGCTCAATTTTTTATTTCAGATAAATCCTCCTTTGTGCAATAGCAAAAATACAAAATCGAAGAAGAAATATATCCACTCATTTGATGAATTGAATTCAAAATACTGCCTTCAAAATACATTTTGCATGCGGTCGATCATTATTTGCCATTTCCAATGTAAACTCCAACGTTGTACTGTTCCGGCGATACAGCGGTACCTCTGAATCGACAAGGATGCCATTCTTTCAGCTCTTGTCGCAGACCTGGGTGAATTATCATGTAAATTATGGCAGTGAAATTCAAATTGAAATTTTGCAACGATATAATTATGGCATGGTACAACAGTGGATTCTCCTTTTTGCTCCACAATTTGCATAAATTCAATGTGGATGGGAATATTTGGAAAAGGATGCTTGATAGGAGTACAACAAACACACTTTTGGTCATTGACGTTTCACGGTCCATTCTGAAGCGGCCCATTTTTGCGAAACGAGTCGACTTGCGAATGCGAGAAGAGACGAGCAAGAAAATGTACAAAATCACAGTTATCCAGCCGAATGCGAGATTGGCGGACAGTAAAGATGAATAATAATACAGACCGAATGTCTCTTTGAAAGAGCAGGAATTGGAAATTTGCACATCGGTTCGACTGAGCGCAATCCACCAATAGAACAGCACTTTAGCAAAGATGAAAATTGCAAAAAATATAAATAGAATGTTCAAACGATTAGCGCTGAACACTTTCACGTATTTTTCGGACGCGTGGAACGCGACCAGGCGTTCTATGCAAATCAGAAATACAGAATAAGTGAACATGTCGTTTGACAGCAAAAATAACGTTATATGCGGGGCGTGGAACATGCAAGCGCGGGTTGTTACTGTACGATTTAACGATTCCAAATAGCCAGTAAGGCGAACGTGGTAAAATACGCATCCTAAGCCGTGCACAATGTTGGATAATCCCAAAGCTGGAAAAGAACGAAAACAGAGTACATTTTTATGCAATATGTAAAAAAAGTATTAGTGCGAATTGTATACTTTTCATCAGCATTTATGAACTGATATTTCAGACTAACTACTTACTAGCTAGCATCATGATGCGTGAAATTATATGTCATGCAAAACGTAATCAATAATACACTTACACCCCCAACTTTATTTACTATTGGAAATGATGAACAAGCAAGCAGCAACAAGAATAAGTAATTACTTAAAATATTGAAATGCTTTATGAATTCAAAATAAAATGCAACGCATGTAATAATTGCGAGTGCATCGTCTTCAGTTGGTGCTTTGTTAGTCAGTAGTTAGGAAACTGAATTGTCAAAAAGAACGAAAACCACCCAGAAGTATAGTTGTGGAGAAAAACTAATTAAACTTGCTTTTGGTAGTGAAACAAATTTAATATTAAATAAATGATATAAAATTCAAGTAATTTAATGAAATTACCTGCCATAAGTCGAAGATTAGGCTGTTTCAATTTGATTTTCAAAATCAACCTGACAAGTAGCAAGTTCAACAGTATAGGTATAATACCACCAGTTGTCAAGAAGAATAGAGAATGAATAATTTTGCCAATCATCAGAATGAAGTCTATATTGGGTATTTTTTCCCAAAAACGAAACTTATAAAGCACCCAAAGGTTCTTTCAAATCCACTCAAAGCTGACAACAGGAAGTTCCAAAAGAATTATGATCTTCAACAGAGAGGCAGACAGACAAGCGACATTTTGCTGGCAGACGTCATTGAAAAGGAGGTGAAACTTGTGAATTTGAAATGTCGATCTGAAAATGAGCAATAGAACAGCAGGTGTCAAATCGGTTGAAGCTTAAAAAATCAGCAAAATTACAATGGCATGATATCAATTTAAAAATAATAAGCTTTTGGAACAGCGGAGGAGACAGCTTTGTTATTGAGAAAAAGTATTTTTCCAGAGCTCAAGCTCATTAAAATGATGAACATTTATTTATAAGAGCTCTTAATTAGTAGTTTGATTTCTTCTAGCTTAATTTGAATATTTTATCATGAATAAATCACAAAATGCCCCAACAGAAGAATTAGAAGAAGAAGAAGAAGAAGGACGCATAAATACTAACTGAGAGACTAATTTCAAAGGCTATAATGCAATTAAATATCGAAATATGACGTTGATTGTAACATATCATAATTAAGCTTATCAAAAAGCAAAGTTAAAAATTCAAAAAGAAAAAAAAAATAATAACAAGCATTGATAGCTAAATAATGATAATAATAATGTATATAATTCGCTCAATGTAATGTTATCACTTGAATACAATATGATTTTTTGAATCGAATTTTGTTTAATAATTGTTTGGTTATACAAACAAAATAAAGAAACACAAATACAAAATTGTGAATAAAAAAAAAGATTTAGCAAACAAATATCATTCTTACAGTGTAATTCCTCGAGCCGTTCTCTAGAAAGAAGTATCTTTCATTTAGAAGTAATCTATTTGTAATATTCTACTTTACAAGCACAAGCACTGGCTACTTATACGCCTTTGCGACTTCTTAAGTCAACCATTATAAACAAATTACATTAATGAACTTTTAAACTTAAACTAATAAACGAAGTTATCTCTTCATTGAAATAAAACATCTCAAATCTGATGAACACACACACACGCATATATATACATATAGGTGTGTGCGTGTGTTTGTGTATGCATATAATATACCTATGAAGTTGCTAATTTTGTATGTCTGCCAAGATGCATTAGTATTTCTAAAATCATTCTAAATCTAAATCTAAATCTAAAATGATTAATAGTTTTCAGTGAACAAAAACTATGCTGCTGTAGACTAATCATTTGTAGCGACCAATCTGAGAAATTTAATTAGTAACCAACCAACTAAAGAAAGCACATCAATTAAATTCATCATGCGGGAATATGGCCATTCATTCTCTGCGTGCAGAAGAATTCCATATTAATACTAATTGATTTTTTGAATAAAATTTTTTAAACACAGCAAACTGGGCAACAGTTAAATTGTACTTCATTATTCTTTTTTTATTGTAATTTGCGATGACCACCTTGTAAAATTGAATGTTTACAAGTAACGCTACAGGAAGTCAGTAATAAAGAAGTAAAATTTTCTAATTTATTTTTCATTATTGTCTTTATTTTAAACTGTACCATTTCTCAATTTGATCAATTTGCGGATACGTCATTTGAAAAATTTAACATTATTTTTTTTTCTTTAATAAATATTTTATCATTGTTTTGTTTGTCATTTTGAACTGTAATCATAACTGACATTTATCTGTCTTCTTACTCAAATTGTTTTTATAGTTTTCATTCTCCTTATGGTAGATATTTGATTGGAAAAATTAAAATAACAGAAGTGAAATTTGTTGAGAAATGCCAGCGTGAATTGTTTTCATTTCGAATCAGATGGTCACGATTTAAATGGATATTAGTTTCTTTTAGACATTGATCCACTATTACCGATTTCTAGAAATTGTTATATGTTGATTTCAATTTCAATACTTTGACCTTATTATTCTTTTGCATGTGTGTTAATCTCATCGGCCTCCGCTCAACACACGCACTCACGTACGATAACGTCACTATTTGAATGAATAAATTAATTTTTTTTCTCATAAATAATATCAAATCATGTTGTCCAGGTGCTTGAGCACAAAATTAATAGCGAACTGATCACTGTAGATATTTTCAATCAATTCGGAACAACGACAGAAAGCATATGCGAGAAGTTCATCGAAAATTTTCGAAGTCGTCGACAAAGTGGCAATGTTGAAGCAACTTGAACAATATACAATAAAGGTTGCGTTTATAGTTTCTTTTTTCAAAATTTAAATGTTCACAGCATTGACTAACATTGAGGACAGTTTAAAATTTTTACTGTCATCAAATTGAAAAAATATTCGAATGCTATGCCTTATTTGAATAATCATTAATTAACATGAACACCAAATTGCACTGTAGCTTGCAGACGCGATTGTTCTTCTTTTTTCCTCAATTGCAAAGTATAATGTTTAATATAACATTTTTTCAACATTAATATTTCACAGTTAATCACATATAAAGTATATAGATGTAGATGTTGAAACGGATCTTAATAAAAAATTTTACTGCAATTAATTAAAATTCGATAACAAAGTAAAAATGATGAAATACTCGGAAAACAAAAATAATAATACGAAATTTTAATTAAAATTTAAATTAAAAAATATATTACAAGTGAAATTATTAAAATTAAATATAAATATCTTTAACACACCTTATTATTAATATTACTGTATTTATATATTTGCAATCAGCATGTTTAAATGGAAACGCAAAGCTAAAAGTTCGTTCACAGAACATGTTCAGAAATGGATAGAATCTAGTGCCGATGATCAAAATGAAAATTTAAGCGACAGTGAAGTGGACTGCGTTACTTTGGTGAAGAGGAAAAAGACACTCTGTCTGGAAGATGTTGCTACTAAAGTTGAACGTTTGAAAAACGAAGGGATTTTATTTGCTGAATTAGAAAAATATTCCGAATCTATTGAACGTTTTAAAACAGCTATAGAATTGCAGCCCAATGATGGACGTTTGCATGAAATGCTTTCCCAGGTAAAAAGTTTCATCAAAAGTTCATTCAGCTTATATGTCCCGTCGTTCATGTTGTTGACTTGTGTTTTTATTTTTATTTTATAAAAACAAAACAAAGAAATTTATTTATTGATAAAAAGCTTGTCGAATTTATTTGATTTAGGTTTTCTTGATGAGAGGAGAAGATTTTCTTGCGATTCAAGCTGCGGAAAGAGCGGTGAAGTGTTGTCCTGATTGGGCAGAAGCATATCAAACACTTGCCAGAGCACAGCTAAATTTTGGAGAACTCAATTTGGTAATGTTTCAAAACAGTTTCAAATGTAGTTGTGAACGTACAATTTACGTTTATATGTTTAGGCTGTCGAATCTTTTCGCTATGCAAATTCCATTGATAATACAAACGAGGAAATTGAACAAGAGTTACAGTCAGCCCTTTTATTACAGGCGCATAGCAGTCGCTTGCACGATACGAACGGCAGCAGTCCTGAGCGAAATTTAACAAATTCTCAGCACGGAATGGATGAAACGACTAAAGTTAAGAGAAGAGATATCTTCAGTTGAATTTGTTTACAGTCTGCTACTGTATTTTTATGTAAGGCGTTATTTGAGAAAAAGTTTTACTTTAAACATTGCCAAGAACATTGATTTTGAATGTAAATACTATTTATTCTGTTTATTCTTGGTTTTACATTGCTTTTCGACTTTTTGTTTTTTTACATTTTTAGTACGCAACAACATTTATTCTTGCACGCATTACATACTGTAAGTAAATTAAAATCATATGTGACAGTATTCTTTACAACAGAAGAATTTAATTTAATTGATATTTTTTCCACTACAACTTATTGCTTTGTAATATAGGATCAAGCACGCGTAAAATTAGTTGCTCAGAAAAGCTTCATTATTATGAATATTTTGCTTAATCGAAGAGTTCATCTTTTGACGACATTTTCTGATGGGATGCAGTGTTGCATTACATTTTGCACAATTGTTCAAATATTAAAAAATTTCGCAATAAATAATCTTCAATTAAATTTGATTATTGCATATAAAAGTTGTTATGAGATTTTTGTTCTGAAAATTTGAAAATTGTTCTACTTTTTCGTATCTGTTTAACGAACATTTCAATTTAAAGCTAATGTAATTTCTTTTTTTATTATTTATTTCTTGTCAGGTATGCAGGTTCGGGTGATCATTCGTCGTTTTACTAATCTGGCAAAGGTCGAACAAAAAAGGCTTATAGATCGCGTGCAGCACAGCGTCGCACTGTCCTGGAAAGTACGAGATTTGAATATTTTTATAACAGAAACTTTTGAAGATGCGCTTGCACAAGTTGTAAATTTATCCCGCAAATTTTGTAATGGTGAGAAAAGGAAACGTATTCGTGCTGCAATTTTATTTTTTTGGTTTTAAATTTCCAGATCCACTTTTTGGTCTTCCAATTGTGGTGAAAGACTGCTTCAGCACGAAAGGCGTGCGAACTACTCTCGGCTCAAAAGCGCTTGAAAATTACAAGCCGAATTTCACCGCAACAGTTGTCGAGAAATTGTTGCAACGTGGTTGCGTTCTGCTTGGAAAGACGAATATGGACGAATTTTGCATGGGGTGAAAAGTACTATTTTACCATTTTATTCAAAAAGTCACTCATTTTCTCAGAACTAGCGGCACAAACAGCTATTTCGGACCTGTGAAAAATCCTTGGACGTTTGAAGTTTGGAGAGGAAAATTTGACAAAGAACACAATTTAAAAAATGATTGGTACATTACAGGCGGTAGCTCCGGTGGAAGCGCTGCAGCGGTAGCATGCGGTATATCTGAAATGTATTAGAAATCAGACTTTTCTTTTTCAGTTATTCAAGTGACATTACAGCAAATTAATGTTCTTTAGTGCGTTGGGATCAGATACTGGTGGATCATGTAGAAATCCAGCTGCGTACTGTGGTGTTGTTGGTTTTAAGCCAACTTATGGACTGTTATCTCGGCATGGTCTTGTTCCCCTCATCAATTCCTTGGACTGCGTTGGAATTTTGGCAAAACGCGTGAAAGATGTTAGTCTAGCGTTGGGTATGTCTGTTTATTTCATTAAAAAAAACATCAGCATTTTATGACTTTGGCCAAATTGAAATGTTTGTTAAATTTATCTACATTATTTCATGTATTTTATTTTACAAATATGCGAAACATAGCCATTCAAAATCAGTTAATTTCATTGTTTTCAGTTATAAATTATCATTGTATAATTTGAAAATCACTTTGAAGTAATTTAGATGCAATGGCGGGTCGGGATTGGAAAGATTCGACAATGGTTAATTGTGAGAAAATTGATTTCACTTTATCAGAGAATTTTTCTCCGAAGTCTCTTCGTATAGGTTTACCGAAGGCAAGTGACTGAGCGCGTGAAACCCAGTAAAAGTAAATTGAATAGTCTGATGTCTGTTTAGGAATTTTATACCCCTTACCTTTCTGCTGATGTTGTTAACTACTGGAAATTAATATCCAGCATTTTGGAACGAGAAGGCGGCTGTAAATTGGTCGAATTGTCATTGCCACATACCCGATTTAGCAATGTTTGTTATCATATTCTTGGATGCAGTGAAATAGCGTCGAACATGGCACGCTATGATGGAATGGAATACGGTAAAGGATTGACAGTATTTGTTGTTGCCTGTCGAAGTGTTTTATTTACTGTTTATCCCGAATTCAGGATACAGATCCAACGATGAAATATCTTTTCCCTCAATGTTAACTAGAAGCCGTCAAGAATCGTTAAACGATGTTGTGCGTCAAAGAATTTTAGCTGGAAATTTTTTCTTATTAAAAAAGTAATATGATTTTGTCAATTTATTTATTGTAAGCAATTTGTGTATTTAGCAATTATGATAAATTCTACGTGAAATCGTTGCAAATTCGAAGGTTAATATATGAAGATTATTTGCGAGTTTTCAACGATCAAACTGTCGATGTGCTTTTAACTCCTGCTACTTCGTCTGATGCACCGTTGTATTCCCAGTTGAAAAAAGATCTTTGCAATTGCATTCAGGAGCGACGTGATGACTATTTCACACTACCAGCTAATCTTGCCGGTAAGTTTAGAAAAATTTATTTGACAACAGTATTTATCCATTGATTTGCTTACATTAATTTTGTTTATTCTGAATTTTTGAACAGGTTTGCCAGCATTGGTACTTCCGGTCGGCTTGTCTGGCCAAAATTTACCAGTGGGTTTGCAATTGATTGGCAAGCATTTCGGTGAAAAGCAGTTGTTACAACTTGCACAATGGCTCGAAACGCGGCTTTCTTTTGAAAATTTGTCGCCAGATTTGATGAAAATTTAATGATTTTTTGGATAAATTTTTAATTTCTGTATGAATTGAGCGCATTTGTAAATTCATGTATTGTTAAAGTAAGATATCAATATGAGGAAGAACGAAATGTGTTTGTCGCTATTTGTTTGCTGCAGTAAATAATGAACAGCCTACAGTAATCAGTTTGGAAAACGTCTGTTTGAATTGAGACGTCTGGTAGATTTGTGCCTTGTTTGACGTAGCAAATATCACTGTAAAATGCTAATGAAATTTCATTTTTCTTTCTATTAAATACACCATGACTAATAACAGCGTATGGAAAACGTGTTAACTTAATTGTCATTAAAAGTACTGTAAAATATTAGCTGGGTGAATTTATTGCAATGTATCATTTAATTTAATACCGATTCATCTTGTAGCTTTTTTCGTTTTATATGTACAAAAGTAAATACTGTCATTATATTTAATATCATTTTTTGATTCGGTGAGAGTTTTTTACTTGCAAAAAGCTGCTCTCTTAATTTGCCATTTCATAGAATTAGAGTTTTTTATCTGAAACGTGCGATATAGTAATTTAATTTATTTGTTATGAAATACGAGATTTCATCGATTTTCTAATACAAAAATTTAGTTTTTAGAATTTTAAGATTTGCTTTGAAAACTTTTTGAAATGCACTGTTTTCATGCGGCTGAAATAAGCACATTGAATTTTGTGTTTTGATATTTTCAGCTTGAATTAAGTTGATGTTATTACATTCTTATTGTTTTGAAAATTTTTATCAGCCTGTAAAATTTTCTGTTAACTATCTTGCTCAATATTGTATCAGTCTTATTGTGTTTCGTGAATTCAGCACAAACAGTTTACTAGTGTTATAAAAATGAAAAATCTCTTGTTGTGCTTTATGTGCAGTTTTTAATTTGATAAAATTGTATGCAATAGCAGGATGTCTTATTATTTTTCAATTGATTTTGTTATTTTTATTTACAGTAAATGATTTTTTATTTTATATTGCTTTATAGGAGTGTTTTTTGACTGCCATGCCGAAACTGAATGCAGAAACTGTACGTTATATTGAGTCCGATGATTTGCGGCTTCTTTTAGGCGTATGTTTTGCTTTGTTTTGTTTTAGTTTCTCATTCTGTGTTTTCCTAACTTCTTTTTTTAAAAATTCATTCATCTTTGTCCACTTCGAAGTTAATTGTTACAGTTGATGTAGATGTGTTGTATAAATTCAAATTTTAGACCGAACTGGGCATGCGAAAACACGAATATGTTCCACAATTTTTGATTGTATACTTTGCAAAACTGAAACATGGTAATATGGAGAACAAATTGTACTCATTGGCTAAGCGTGGACTGATTGTTTTTGGAAAAACAAAATCATGTAATTTTCAAATCATTTACCAAATGCCGCTGTTGAAAATTTTTGTTCTAGACATTGGATTTCGTCTGTCTTCCTTGGGTTACGATTGTTTAGCTCTTCACGCACTGTTCAAAGGAGAAATCTTGACTGCTATTGGAAATCAGATCGGTACAGGAAAGGAATCTGGTATAGTTGAATTTTATTTATTTTTCTTATCATAATTGAATTTACAGTGCTTGAAAACTGCTTTGCAGCTTAATTTTCATTGCTTTATTCAAGTCCAACGATTAAAACATTTAAAAAATATTTTAATGTTTTGAATTGCATATAATTGTGATGTTCACGTAATTTGAAACCGTTTTTATTGTGATATTTTGAAATCAGTGGTATACTGTAACGTTCGTGACACATGCAACAGTAATAATAATTGAAGCTGTAACTTTTACAAAATAACAATGATACTTTTATTTGGTGTAAATTTTATTTGCATCTATATGCATAATTTATGCTACATGCCATTTTATAGAATGTTGATGTAAAAAAATATAAAAAGAGATCATATCCTATATATGCCTAAATTTTATTTAATATTTAAATGAACTGTATTTTAATTGTAATTAGCTGTTGAAAATAACGGGTATTTTTGTTTTATAGATGTAATGGTGGCCAAAGACAAGTCTGATAGACGAGTTATTTTGAAAATGCATCGTTTGGGCCGCACATCATTCAGAAAAATTCGTGAATGTAGAAATTATCATAAAGGCAGGTGTCACATGTCTTGGTTGTACCTGTCTCGCTTGTCTGCTATGGCAGAGTATCAGTTTATGAAGGTTTGTCATTGTGGGATAAAGTTATTGAATAAATGTTGATGCATTTATTCAGGCACTGCACGAACGTAATTTTCCAGTTCCCATTCCTCTGGGTTGGAACAGGCATTGTGTTGTGATGTCCCATATCGATGGAGTTCCATTGTAAAATTATAAATCACACAATCATTATGGTGAATGATTTTATGGCAGTGTTGCTTTGTATTTAGGAATCACGTTCACGAATTGAAGGACCCGACGAAATTTTGCAATAAGTTGTTGGATTTTATCGTTATGCTCGCCAAATATGGTTTGATTCATGGTGACTTTAATCCTTGCAACGTTATGGTTACCAGAAATGAAGAACCGGTGGTGATTGACTTTCCTCAAATGATGTCCACATCTCATCCTGAAGCCGAAAAGTGGACTTTTTCTGATCAGTTATATAACAGTGTGAAATTATCGATTAAAATGTGTGTTTAGGTATTTTGAGCGTGATATGTTTTGCATTTTGGATTATTTTCAAAAGAAATTTTCTTATCATATCGATGAAGTTCCAACATTAGATGGAATTCAGTAATATCTTTATTTTACGAAACAGTAAATGAATTTTAAACGTAAAAAGGAATTTTTGTAGAAAAATCGAACAGGTTGACGCACAGTTGAAGGCGCATGGATATACTGCAACATCTGATAGCGAAGTTTGTTATTTTTTGCTGCTTTTGTCATACCATTTTACATGCTACAGATATGTATATATCTTTTCAAGGATGACAGTGTAGAACAGTCAGAGTTGGATCCACCGTGCGAAATGGAAGATTTCATTTTAGAAGTTTGTTTGTTTGTTTATTTCTTTTACCATTGTATAATTATGTAATCGTTAATCGTAATATTTTTTAAAAATTTATTAATCCTTGAAAAGCAGTCTCTAACTTTGTTGTTGTCGATTGCTGCTACTTTATTTACTTTTTCCTTCGATGACTAGTTATTTCTGGAAAACAGCTAAATTGTTTGCTGTAGTGTTGAAAGTATACAGAACGCTAGCAGAAACATGCTGTGTCTGAAAGCGCGAGTAAAATTTGAAATAAATATTTTCCACGTATAATTAGGTGTAATATAATTTTGTAATAACTAACAGTGAGTGGAGAAAATTCAGTTGTTCACAATTTAAACGTGGCATTTTCAGATGAACTGTAGCCAGGAAGAGTTGAACGTGGGAAATCGAAGTGAAGACATTGAAAAGTTGAATTTGACAAACAATCATCCCTTGGACAGTGCTTTTGAATTATTGGAAATAAACGATAAAATTGATGAAAACTGCGAAGATGGAATTGAAAGTGTGAACGTGATGTCGAATGAAGAAGTCGTCAAAAGGTTGAGACGTTGCCGTGCCAAGAAACACGAAAAATTACGACTAAAAGCATGCAAAGGAAAAAAACAGAAAGGCAAAAATTAGAGAAGTTTCTTCTTTTATTTTCTTTTCATTAGCAAAAACGTACTACTACTACTATCTGTGTAAAATTAATTGGCAAGTATTATGTGGAACTATTACAGTAAGCATTTGTTAATGAAAGAAAAGGAAAATGAAAAATAATTTTGTCTTAAATCAAGTTATACATTTTCGAGATCTTCAGAGTATTATAATGGTACCGCTTGCAAAGTTTACTTCTGCAGGCTTTGTTTTTGAATACAGTGGTTCGTTTATAAATAAAAATCACTGCAATAACATTTTACTTTGAATAAATTATAATTTGATCTTTTTTTTCAGTTTACGTTTGTTGTTAGGATTAGGGTTAGGAGTTTAACCATTTGTACTGGAAAAAAATATCCGTTAGCAAATCTGAAAATGCAAGTAGGTACTGACATAGGCAGCAGGCTTACAGCAACATTTTTTACGAGCAGCTAAACGAAGACGACTAAGCCATTTAAAGGTATGTTGTATTTCTGATTGAGAAAACACCAACCGTGCCGTGTCAGTGACGGTGTATGTTGATCGCTTCGTCACCTCTTTGATTTGAAATCGATTTCTAGTTTAAACATACTAAAAGCTGCTGTCGCTTAAATGTTCAATCTTCTTCCTACATCAACAGTACAGCCTGTTTTTCACAAAATGTTCTAATGTATTTCACTTTCTGTTTATCCTTTCGAAGCGCTTTATTGCAAAAATAAGTTTTCACACACAAATTTATAGAAGACTACTTTCATATACAAAAATATTGTATATGAATCAAAATCACATTGAAAATACCGTGCAAGATCGAAAAAACAATTACCGTACCAGCATGATGTAGTGCATCAAATGCTTTTAAAAATTACTAATTTTTCAGAATTCGCACAGATGAAATATAATTTTAAAAATGCTGCTATAAAAATACAAAAACATCAATCATGAGAATTTCTACTTCATTAACCTTAAAAGTACGGTAATTACAGTATAAATAGCATTTCAGAATTATTGCAAATTAACTTCTTTTTGAATCAAAGTAAAGTCAATAATCTGTCAAGCAGTATAAAAACTTTTGCTCTCATCATCACAAATTCCAAGAAATCTCAACACAGCTTTTCTTCTATTTTCTCGATAACTGTATATAAAATGCGACAGCTGGCACCCGGTGCCATATTCATTATAGCCATATTAGTGCATTCTACTACATCGTGTCGCACTACTTTCATCTTTGGCTCCTGAATCACATCGTCATTCGCATCTTCCTTCGTTCCAATTTTGATTCGGTTCATTGAATCTGTCGACATTTCATTAACAGAATCTGAAAACAATTCGTTTAAAAACTGCATTTTGAGTTCAGTTTACCATTTAAACAGCAGTCAGATTATACAATAATTTCCACACAACGGTTACTGAAGATGAAATATTACAAAAAAAATGCAAACGTCAATTTACAAGTTGAAAAATGACGGCACCTGGAGTAGTCTTACACTTAGCCATACATAAGTAAAATATCTCTTACCTTGAATAGACGCAATCGTCGGATATACTTGTCTGCAGAGATTCACATCTTTCTCCAAAACGACATCACGCTCATAGAGTTCAGCTATTACACGGGTTTTTTTCATCAAATCTACGCAAAACAGCTCCTAAAAGATCAATCGTTCGCGTGAATCATACATTACAAAAATCTTGAAACATACAGCAGCGTGTGCCATAATTTCAGCCGCCTCTTTGCTCACACCCTGAATACCGGAATATTGCATCATTATTTTTTCAACAATATCGGGTTGGAAAAAAGAATTCATTTTCAATGACGCAAACACTTCACTTCACTTCACTTCAATTTGGCATAGTAAAACAAAAAATGATTTTCATGTTAACTGACAGTTAGTGTTACATGACAGATTAATAAAAAAATAAAAAAAGATGCATAAATATATAAATATAGATAAATTAATAAATTTGTTAATAAAATAAATATTTTAAAATAAATAAAACGTTTTTATAAATTAAATAGATTAATGCAATAAGAATTTATTTACAATTTAGCGCTTTATTTACTCTTTTTTTACAAACATCACTTTAACAATATTTGTCAATAAAGCAGTACAGAATTAAACATTCTTTTCAACCGAGATGCAAAAGTCTAAACATCAGAGAAACATGAAATTAATTTTTTATTTATATTCATCGATCAGTTAATGTTACAAACACAGAGGTAAAGGTACTGTAAATTAATTAATTAATACTTGAAAAGTTTTAATTTGTACAATAATACTTCTCTTGATGATACACATTGCGCAATGACTGTTGTCATTTTCTCCATATAATAAAGCACTTGCAGCTATTTTGTCAATCAACACCTAGCTACAACAGAAAGATCCACATATGTGCCATACGTTTAGCCAAATAGCAGGGCTTTTGACTAGAATTGGTTGTACTTGCAGTCATCCAAGATCCTAAACATCGGAAGAATGCCCTGAAGTACACGAGTGTTCACTAACAATAAAATTTCATATGCAAAAGGCAGTCAGCAGATGCAGTTTGAGCACTGTTGTGGACTAAGTAGCTTATTGGAAATTCCATTTGCAATATGCACAAATATATTGTAAGTTCTGTCGAAGTTTTATATTTTTGAGTTACTTTTTAATTGATCAAAAATCTACGTGAGAATAAATATTTTGTCTCGAATTCAATAATTGTACTTTTATACTTTTCGTCAACTCTTGTTTGAAATTAACGAATGTCTTTTTTAAGGAATTTTTATAATTTTAACAGACAATCAGAAATATATGAAGGATAATATTTTCAGATATGGAACATAACCGGCCACATTCATTTCGGTTCATCAAATTGCATTCAGAATAATTTCTACAAGTTGAACGTAATTCACCGTTGAGCAATGCTGTGCAGTATGGCTGGGTCGTTTAACGCTACAGAATGGGGTTTTCTAATTAAGTAAGCCTATTAATTTGACGCCAAAGGTTTCGTTATTTGCAACGCAGCGCTCGTTCGCTTGACAAGCGCAGCTTGCTTTGTCCTGACTAATGCTCAGTAATTCCACTTTTGTTTATTGAATTGTAGGGTAAAGCCGGGTCCTCGTTAAAGTTGATTTTTTTATTGGAACGTAAATTTCAGCATCTAGAAAGTTCATATGGCTTTACAGATTATTTCTTTTTCATATTCTGAAAATGTTCAGTCATAGCATTGATTAGCAGAACAGAACATTTTGTGGTGACATGTTTTTTGGTTAAATTCAGTCGCATGCGTTATTTTATATGTCATGTTGAGCAGTTTATTTAATCTTCAGAAATTCGGATTTAATAAGCACACAGTAAGCGCAAAAATTGATGAGATAAGAAATCTGCCGTTAACGGTGGCTAACGATATTTTTTTAGGTTTTTCAATTTGCAGATTGTTCTGCGCTTTCGAGGTTCGAATTCAAATTTACACCATATTTGAGCTTCGACGCGGCAAATTTTCCTTTTCAATGCACGATCTCGATTAATTGGATGAAACATTTGCTTCAGCAAGAATCTCTCTATATATCAAATGCTGTCATGAAGCAAGCTGAATATTGGTTGGAGGCGACTGTAGAGAATGTTTCCTGAAAAGCAAGCGAATACCAAGATTTCCGTTATAGATTTCAATGTTTGTCTGGCTGTGCCTATTTTACTTTGGTCTCCAATTATATAGTTGAAGCATGACAAGAATTCAGTAAATGCATACGAATCGCATTTGCAGAAAATATGTATCACAGGAACATATTGTGATAAATAATTGTGAATTGTAATATTGTGATAAATATCTTTGAAAAGATCGGAACGACTTAAATAAAATATTGCATACTAAAGTCAGTGGACTTTGCATTGTTGTTAAGCAGCTATTCTTTTAGTACTTTCTGCAGTTACTCAACATCTACGGACAAAGCGATATTGATTGCAGAACTATAAATAAAATGCATATAATAATGCTATCCTTTCTCCTTTCATTTTGTAACTAAATTTGTAAATTGTACTAACAAATATACTGCACTTGCTGTTTGGTTTTCTAGTGAAATTGCAGGTTCTTAGATTTCTATGTCTTTAGATTTTGTAATTGAAAGCGTTATTTAAAATTTGTCAAAGTATTCTTTGTATATGATTGCAGTTCTATCTTAGTGTTCTAACATTTGATGAGTTCTTCTAATTAGTGCTCTTTAGGGTAATTATTTAAAAGACAACGATAATCATAATAGAACGAATAATTTTAATACTTGTTTAACCTGAAGTTTATGCAAATGTCCATTAGTGCACTATACGTTCCTTCACGTTTGCTTAGTTGCCTTGGTTGCTGACGAAAAGTGTCCGGCCTGTGTCTAATAACGTTTTGGTAGGTGACAAACATAGAATAACATATGAAAAGGTATTGTTTCTTATGTATTACTAGTACCTCATTTATTTCAGTTAATTCATCAACATTTATCATTTCGGTTTCTGAAAATTAGCTTTACCCCGGGGCAGTTTGAGGAACATTTTTGAATATTTTTCGTGAAGAAAAAAATAGTATGAGTGAGAATAAATATTTTTTCTGTAGCCTGCTGATATAATTTGATTTTGTGGTTTCTGTAATTTTTCCAATTTCAAATCTACGCTATGGATGTTTATGTATGATTTGCTCAACATGTTCCAGAATTGTAGCTGTGCATGAGCAGTTCTGTTAACAAACACTGAAATATTTGTTTATTTTTGTTTTGTGGAAAATTTTTAAAATGATCTGCTGCTCAAATGTATTTGATTGCGCTGTATTTGTATGCAAAATTTAATATAACTAAATAAGAATAATAGATAATCGACTATTATATATATATATAAGAATTTTACTTTATAATATTTATCAAACAGATAATATTGAATTAAGTTTATTTTAAAGCAATGAGTGAGTTCATTGGTTTGTAAGAAGATTTTCTGTCCTATTAGTCGATCATCAAAATGCTATTAACATCTTCATTAAAAACTGATGAATTTTTCTTCGATCGTTGGTTTGATTTCATCTACACAAAAATTTCACTTCTTCCTGTAATGTTGGCAAATTGTCCGCAAAATTACCCTCAGTGCATTCCACTCCATATACATTGCCATAACCAGGGCAAAGCAACTGCCAATAACAGCGGCTGTTGGTATGGAAAAGCCAAAGGTCGAACAGCCAATTACTATATAGGAATTATATTTTGCAATGATGTTGTTGTTCAACGCAGCAAATGTAAAATCATTTATCTTGTAAAACAATACTGAATTAAATAGAAACAGTTGGAAGCATAATATTATTACAATAGAAACACAAGCAAAGGGAACAGTAAGGAATACTCTTGCGAGTACACTGCTGTTGCAGAAGAAATGAACTGTAATTTTCATTAATAATCAGAATTAATAAATATAGTTTAAAAAATTTTAAGTTAGAAAAGTTCAAATTCAGAATTTCAAAACAAGATTATTGAACACTTCAAACCAAATGTCATGGTTACAATTATTGTTAGTACAATTGTACTATCAAACATCCTTTTGGTTTTTCAATATGCTTATCGAAAATACATAGGAAAAAAGATGGTTTTCATAAATAAGTTAAATTACTTCTGGAAATTTTGGATATAAATGAATTTTCGATAAATCATATTTCTTCATTGCAATCAATCAAGAAATGCAGTGAACAAAGGATTTTCATTTTGAAAGCTTTGTTTACATAAATGAAAATTAGGAACAATTTCATTAAAATAAATTCCTTTTCTCAGGTGAAGACATTGAGAATTTTGTTGCAAAAATTAATGAAACCAATCCATATGCATATCTATGTAACATTTATTTTTCATTCCTTTTAACTTTGACTTTTTTAAAATCCTACGTTAATTTTTACTTTTTTGATATATCTCAAGAAAAACGCAACCAGCACCGTTGCGGATAAATTCATAGTAGTTAGCAAATAATTCTCTACCGATAAAAATCAATTTCGTTAATTTTTCGAGAAAAAATTTTTCTTGAAAATTGCAAAATTTCATGGGCTATAGACTTGGTTGTTTTTGTGAAAATCGGCGAAAATTTTGTTTTCAAAATTTCGACTTGTTTTTGATTGTTATACTTTTATATTGATAAAAGATAGTGTTTTCTACAGTTTTAACCCAAACTTCTCAGTAGTTGTGGAATAAATGGGCTCCAAATTTGTCTACTGCCCA